>NW_020837948.1:23787458-23829901 GCF_003676395.1 Aethalodelphis obliquidens
TCCTTCCTTCCTTCCTTCCTTCCTTCCTTCCTTCCTTCCTTCCTTCCTTCCTTCCTTCCTTTCCTCTCCTCATTTGTTCATTCACTCATTCATAATGACTGTTTGCTATTTGCAAGACATTGGGTAATGTGCCACCAGGGATAAATAAGAAGCAAAAGATGCCCATAGTCTACCAAGAAAGATCACATTTGTATTCATATAATTATAATGCAATGTAGAAAGTGATACAGGCCATGAGAGTGATGTGAGGGCCAGCAGGAACTGAGAAGATGGAGAAGTCTCTTCTAGTGAGAAAAATCAGGAAACTCTTCATATCTTTATTTAGAAGTCTGAAAGTTTTATGGTGAAGAAAAAAAATTGATTTAAATAAGAAATATATCGGGGGCTGGAATTTAGTATGCTGATAGCCTGAGATAATTTGTTCTCCTCTTCCTATTTGAATTCATAAGGGGATTTTTTTTTCTTTTCTTTTGCAGTACGCGGGCCTCTCACTGTTGTGGCCTCTCCCATGGCGGAGCACAGGCTCTGGACGCGCAGGCTCAGTGGCCATGGCTCACGGGCCTAGCCGCTCCGCGGCATGTGGGATCTTCCCGGACCGGGGCACGAACCCGTGTCCCCTGCATTGGCAGGCGGACTCTCAACCACTGTGCCACCAGGGAAGCCCCATAAGGGGATTTTTTATGTTTTATTCTCTTAATCAGACCAAAGCATCTTGATTGCAATTAATCTATATGAACAAAGATCTGTTTTACTACCCTTTTCTCTCCCATAAATATTTTCATGATATCTGTGAAATCAATTCCAGAATTCTAGTAGAGAAACACTTTATAAGAATTTTTTTTATAAGCATTGGACTTTCTCCTATTTTTTTTTTATAAGCATTGGACTTTCTCCTAATTAGAACAGAACAAAGAATCTGGGAGGTACAGGGGTCTTCAGAGACTATTATCTAGGTTAACTTACTGCCCCCACTTCATAGGTGAAGAAACTCGGGCCCAGAGAAGCAAAGTAACCTGTGTCTCTTGTAAATGACCAAGTTAGAAATGGAGCATGGATTAGAACCAAGGTTCCTTTTTTGTCTTCTCATGTTACCACATTTCCTCTCTTTTTTATAAGCGTATGGAATGTGAATCAAGTCAGAATGGGTAATGTATATGAAGTAGAACTGGGAGAAAGGTAGCAACAGGAAGATCAATTAGAATTTCTATTACTACAGAAAGGGTAGACAGTTTTTGTAGAAATAGCTTCTTTCTCATCTCTCTTCCTTTGCTTATGCTCATCCTTCCACATTGTTGCCACAACTTGGGAAATGACGGTTACTCCTAACATCTAAATGATACCCAAGTAGACAAACTTGCTTCTCAGTATCGTTGGGCGAGCCCCACACTCATACTTCTCATTTTACTCAAGGTCTAAGGGTGGATTTTGTTTTACCTCTACTTATTCCATCTTCAATGCTCTTCCTTTTTTAATGTAGGTCAGTGTTTCTAATCTATATTTTTTCCTTCTCTCTAAAGAACTTCTTTCAACATTTATTGCAAGGCAGGTTTATTGGCAACAAATTCAATTTTTATTGTTTAAGCAAGTCTTTATTTCTCCTTCACTTTTGAAGGATAATTTCACAGGGTTCAGAATTCTAGGTTGGTTTGTTCTTTGAAAATTTTAATTATTTCACTCCACTCTCTTCTCGTATGCATGATTTCTGAGAAGCCGAATGTAATTCTTACCTTTGTTCCTCTATGAGTAAGTAAGGTGTTTTTTTCCTCTTGTTTCTTTCAGGAATGTTTCTTTAGTTTGATTTTCTGTAATTCGAAAATGATATACCTTGGTTTCATTTTTGGGGAGGCATTTATCCTGCTTGATGTTCTCTGAGCTTCCTGGATCTTGGATTTGGTGTTTCACATTAATTTTGGAAAATTCTCCGGCATTAGTGTTTAAAATATTTCTCTGTTCCTTTCTTTCTTCTCCTTCTGGTATTCCCATTATGTGTATGTCACGCCTTTTGCAGTTGTTCCACGATCCTTGGATATAATATTCTGGTTTGTTTTTTTGTTTGTCTTTAAGGATCCTATTGCTATATTCTTTAGCTCAGAGATTCTTTCCTCAATTATGTCCAGTCTACTAATAAGCCTAAAGGTAGTCTTCATTTCTGTTACAGTGTATTTGATCTCTAGCATTTCTTTTTGGTTCGTTCTTAGGATTTCCATCTCTCTGCTCACATTACCCATCTCTTCTTACATGCTGTCTCCTTTGTCCATTAGATCCCTTACACTGTTGTTTTAAATTCCTGGTCTGGTAATTCCAACATCACTGTTGTGTCCGGTTCTGACTCTTGCTTTGTCTCTTCAAATGGTGTTTTTGACTTTTGGTATGCCTTGTAATTTTTTTTTTTTTGATAGCCAGACATGATGTAATAGGTAAAATAAATGCTTTAATAGGCTTTTAGTAATGTGGTGGTATGGTGTGGGGGATGAGGAAATGTTCTAAAGTCCTATAATTGTCTCAGTCTTTCAGTGAACTTCAAAAGTATTTCTCACTTTTGTTCTCCTCCCTTAAGGGGGACAGGATGGCTAGAGGGGGTTGAAGTTGGGTATTTCCTTTCCCCAGGTCATTAGGCTCTGATAAGACCCCAGCAGCTTAGGCTCTGGTTAACTAGTTTCCCCTGAGGTCAGGTCTTGTTAAGAAGAACAGAGTGCTGTGACATATTTCAAAATAGTCCCTTTTCTCCTACCCCTGCCTGAAGGCTGAGGAGGTCTTTTTCTTTGGTATTTACATGAGAACCTGGTCAAGCTCCTGCAGGTAAATCGTATAATATTGTGTGCCTCCCACCCCCATGACCAGATTCCCCTGAAGTTTTTAATTCTCAGAGTTGTCCTCACTGAGCCTCCAACAATTCGTCAATTACAGTTCAGGTTTTCCTACCCTGGCACCTGTTCCCATGGGAGTTTCTGCTCATGAGCCTCTGCTCTGATAAGCCATGACTCTATTTGTCTGTCTCTCTCTCCAGTCTTGGGGCAGTGTTTTGCCTGGTGTCCTCTCCACTCGTAGGTATTTAAGAAGAGCTGTTGATTTTTCAGTTTGCTTAGCTTTCTATTTGTTGTTAGGACGGAGTGGTGACTTCCAAGCTCCTGAGATCCAGAAACAGAAACATAAAAAGTCTTAAGTATGGGTTTTGAAAGTTTCTTCTTTATGGTTTACTTCACTAAGCTCATAGTAGTTAGACCCCAAAGAGGCACAATCAATCCTCCCTACCCATATATAAATAAATGTGTGTATGTATGTTGTGTATGTGTTTTTAATTAGAAATTCCGAGGACATACTTGTTTCATTCCACACCGAATTTACTGAGCAGCTATGCTTCAAAAATAACAGCATTATTCAGAAGTGTATTTGCATTTACCAACACACATTGAATTAACGATTATGCTATAGCTTGGTGATGCAGCTGTAAAAAACCTAGGCAGAACAAAGAATAGGGATGAAGCTTGGAATATATATTTTTGTGTAAAAAATAATTTTTGTTTCTTTTGGTCTGAGAAATCTCTGATACTGCGGCTTTAAGAATGCTTACAGTACTTTAGTCCACTCTCATGATACTTAAAGAAGGCTTGGCCTGAGGAAAGTATTCAGCATTTAGCTCAGGAAATTTAGTAAAATGTGGTAAATTCATTCTGGAACTCAAACTGCACCAACTGAGTATAATGAATGCATTGGCACTGTTAGTAGGCACCATGGTAATTTTGCTAACTACAAAGAAATAAAGTCTTCCTCAAGGATACAGACATCTATGTATATTGGTGAGAAAATATCGAACCAAGCTCTGACTTTTGGAAAACATAAGTAAGCTGCAGGGGTTCTCAGCACTTAGTAAGTTCTTTTCTTACTATTTATTGACTAAATCTTCTCTTTACTGGACTGTTTGGCCTTTTATTGCTTACAGCCAGCAACCTGGGCTTCAGCCCAAATTGTCCACTCCAATCAGTCATTTCTAAATCCTCTCAAGATCCTGACCCTTTTCTTTGGTCTGTGGTCTGTGGTGACTGCTTAGGGCTAACTTGGTCCATTTATTGAATTTTTTTTACCCCTCCTAGTCACCAGCTTAGCCTGTATGCTATTTCTAGCCTCACCTATTAACCCCCATCTTGGTTTACTCAACATATTACTCTTCCAGAGACATCTCTGCTATGCCCCTGACTTAGAACACTGTTACATCTCTCTGACCAAGCCCTATCTCTTCCTTCATTTGTGAGTTTCTTGAGATCCTACTTCCTCCACAAAGTTTCTTTTTTCATTTGTGTCTTCCTCTATTTGCTCCTGAGCACATGATACCTGCCCCTAAAATAAACTGAAAACTCCATTTAGCTTTTTATCTTCCTAGCTGATTGTCACTATAGCTCTTTCGCTATAGTTTTATGTTTTTGCTTATGGTAAAATGGGTAGGTACAAGTTTTAATATTTCAAAGTTTTCATTTATTTGGAGAGGTAGAGGAGAGTGCATTATTTGAAAAGCAGTTGGCCTGAATCATGATACGTAGTATACACAGGAAAGACCTCTGTCTGGTACAAAATACCTTAAAGAATAAGGCCATTCTCAGAAGGGTACATGTGATTCTAAGGCCAAAACTCACTCTCATAATAATTAGTGACCCTGTTTGTAGCCAAACTCTCAACCAAATGAGCAAATACAATCCGTATTTTAGTGTATACTGGATTATAACATTTTCTCCCTACAATTTGTAAATAACTTGACCAGTGCAGCAATACCTATAAGGTGTTAAAATTTTTTCCATGTTGTAACTGTTTTTAACAATCTTGAGACAAGAAAAAATTTTAGAAGGCAGAACCTATCATTTAAAATATTGATAAATTTTACTAACGTGAAGTTTAACTTGGTATGAACTTTCCCAATGAGGTATTCCATGAAGGCAAAATCTTGACAGAGTTAACAAAAATTAGAATTCTCATTAGGCCATTCCCTTTTATATTCACGCTTATATCACCATTATCAAAAGTGTTTACAGTAAAAATTATACACTCTTATTCAAGGGAAAGTTTGACACATGGGATTTTCCTTGTTCTTGAACCATACTGAGCACAGGGAAGGCCATATGCTTATCACTGGAGGTGGGAAACAGACAAGGATAAAGGGTAACCCCACCATCCATGTGTCCATGGATCATATCTTTGCCTCTAGCTTTCCAGATGTCCAGAAACTCCATATCCCCAGGGTATTCTAACTCTGATTTGATTTGATTTTCTATAAAATTTTATAAGATTTATGACCTCAAATGTAGATTTTTTTTCCCATCATGGCTTTTTGTTTTCCTTCAGTATTTTCTATTTTTTATTCTTTTCTCAATATATATCTTTCCTCCTTTCCTTCTTTTCTTCTTTCCTTCCTTCCCTCCTCTTTCTTCCTTCTTTCTTTTTTCCTTCCTTGATTACAGAGGTTGAGTCAATCAGATATTTCAGGTCATTACTCATGACCTTGACTGGTCCCTGAACATCCTCCCGTATTTATTTTCCATTCTCATTTGCCACTTCTACTCTATAGGCATCATCTTTCAGTGTTTTATGTATATCCTTTATTTGTGTAAATTATTGAAAAATAAATGCTGTTATTTTTGTGCATGTGTGAGGGCTTATAGCCCTCAATCCTCAATCTGTTTTATTTTTTTCATGCCCTTTTGGCCATTTATGACACATCCATTTTACTATCTATGTCCATCTAGCTTGTTGCTTCTAATTGCTGCACAGTACTTCTGTAGAATGCCTTCACATAGTTTATTTATCCATTTCCCTCACACAAATATCTAAATTTCCTCCAAGTCCCCAATTCCACAAATAATGCTAAATAAACCTTTTTATGCAATTGTCACAAATCAGAGCAAATGTTTACTAGGAGTCACAATACATGTAGAAGGACCTCTGTCTTAATACCAAGTGTCTTAAGTAACAAGTCCTTGGTTAAACCCCATTCTCAGAAAAAAACAAGGATTCCAAGGTCAAAATTTATTCTGTAAGTCTATATTCCCTGTAGATTGTGGCCACTGAAGTCTCTACTCAGTCAGTTAATGATTGAATAGAGATTTCTTAAATGCCTTGAATCAATAAGGCATTATTTTGTTTTGTTTTGTTTGTTGAATCAACAAAACCTTTGTTGAAGGTTTTGCATGTGTGTGTTGGACCATGCATTTAACACTAAGGCAGCTTGCAAGTCTACCTTAACCTTTACTTTCTGCTTGTGCAGGGTCTCAAGGTCCACCAGAAGAAAGAGCTTAGCACCCTATCAGGTCTTTCCTGGTCATATGCATAGCCCTGTGGTCTTGTAGATCTCCAGAAATACGTCAGAGCTTCTCAAAGTCAACTGTGGATATCTCATTACTCAGATCTTCCTTTCAAATGTTTTGGGGTCAGGTTCTTGTTCAACTAGTATCATGGCTTTAGGCAGCTGCGTTTTTAAACAATTGCCATATATTGTTTTTGACAAACACCCTAGGGATGCGGCTTTTTCTGCAGAGTAAACTTCAAGTCACGTCAAATAATGACAACGTTCTGAAAAGTTATTTAAAATTTTTTTTCTGGGAAGCCATGAGATAAACCAAATAGCACCAATGCCCTGGTGATGGGACTTGAGGAGTGTCAAGGCCCCTTAATCGCCCTGTGATGGCAGCCTGACTGCAGGTTTTACAGCTACTGCAGATGCAATACTACTGGTTTTCAAGGTTACATGGAACTTACAAGAGAGGGATGGGAGTAGGCCAAGTTAATATGCCCTAACTTCACTGCCATTCTTAGTGAAGTTTTGCAGTTTTTCTTGAACAAATTGCTCCTCACATTATTGCGAGCCTTTGGTTAATTTGCAGAGTTCCTAAAAAGTTGATTTTGAAATATTTGCATGTGTTTTTTTTGATTTTTATGGAAGAGCAGACTTATGGAGGTCCTCATTCTACCATTCCAGAAGTCCCAGTGCTTGCATTTTTTAAAAAGTCTTAATTATAAATCACTTTTTAAGACTTCTGTGGCTTCATCAAGTCCATGTTTCTTATATATTAGGAATTACAGATCCAAATTTCTACAGGGATCAGGTGGGTGCCACAGATGAGAGAATGAGCTTGTGATAATAATATAGGGAGTGATGGTGGGTACCATAAGCCCACCTTAGGGAGTGGCTCCTTCTCAGGTCCAGCCCATTGGTCTGCACTTGGAAATAGGGACCAAATATTGCCAGGTTTTCCAGTTTACTGAAATAAGCAAGAAATTCAGATTTAAAAAGGAAATGTCTTTACATATATTACATATGTTATTTCATGAAGCCTAATGGCATACTTCTGTGGATCAGATTCTACAATCAGGTCACAGACTTGTGTCCCTTATTAATGATTAATGATGGTATGAGCTAGGCATTGTCTTCATTTTTTTTTTTCCTTAGAGAAAGTTATATTAAGCCAAATGCTTTTCTTCATGGTAATTGTCCTCTATCTGTTATGTGGGGGGAACTTTTTATGAGCCCCATATTAGGAATTTTGTTTTTAATTCATTTTTCAGAAGGGGAGGTCTATCCTTCTGGAGTTTTTTGACAGGAAGCATGGGTTGCTTCTGGATAACTTCCTCTTTCTACCCCTACCTATAGGTCTCTCAATATGGTCTGATTATGTAGACCTGGGCAAGATTTTGTGTGTCTTCATCAACTTAGTAGTTACATAATACAATTCTGGAAAGGTCAGCAATTGAAAGATGATGATTTGATTCTTATGGGATCTTGCATGTGAGTTTTTGGGTAATTATTTGCCATTAGCAGCCAAAGCGCTCTCTCTTGAAATACTCAGTGTTCAACTACAAGCATAACGAAGGACCACACTCTTACAAAGAAAAGTAGAGTTGGCAGGGAAGATCAGCTTTCTTTGTTTCAAGCAGGAACTCATTTAAACTATCTCAGACCTGACAGAGATGTTTTTTGGACTTCACCCACTTATTCTAGGAAATGGTTAAGTATTGTGCTTTGCTTACCTAACTCTAAACTGTAGCAGCTTGCCCTGAAACCTTGTGAGTATTCAGTAAAGAAAAACAGTTGATTTTCATTCTAGGCAAACTAATATAAGGTTATCTTCTATCCTACCTCGCCCAGGCTATGGAATCCCCCTGTGAATTAATCTTTTTTTTTTAAATTAATTGTGTTGTTCCTTCCTGTGGTCATTGCCATTGCTCTCTGTCAAGCCTTCTCTCATGCTCTAATGAGGCATTATAAAAGAAGAATTACTCTCAGTTCTCTTCCCCATCAGAGATGTATGCTTTTTTTTTTTCTCTAGAATCCATAGCTTTAAAGCTAAAGTGATACTTCTTTGTGGCTTTCCCAGTAATAAACCATAAGAACTTATCTTGCCATGAGGGTCAAATATAGCTGGGCAGCTTGAGGTGATGTGTACCCCATCTGAAAGAGTAGACAGAAATTCTCTTTCCAACTTAGTTGTCTTCTCCTACTCCTCACTGGCAAAGATCAAACTACTGCTGATCTTTGGCAAATGTAGGCTGGATGTTAAAACCTGTCAATTTTGAAATGGGTAGAAAAAGAGAAAATGAAGTGGTTGAGGAACAAAAGAGTTTGAGAAGGAAAAGTCTAATAAAATTAATTTGTGAACAGGATAACTAGAGGTTGGATAAAATATCTGCTTTTCTGGATGTGGGAGGAGTCAGAAAATATGACTTCTAGAATTATCAGTTGGATATATGAAGTGTAACTCGAAGAGACAGACTGCCAAAGAAATATCCTATTCTCCCAAATAAGCACCTTTTTCTATGAGAAATGAAACTCAATGTGTCAAGAGGTTAAGAAGACACACCACAGACTGGGAGAAAATATTTGCAAAAGACATATCTGATAAGACTTTTATCCAAAATATACAAAGAATTCTTAAAATTCAACACTAAGAAGGTGAACCCAGTTAAAAAACGGGCAGAAGTCCTGAATAGACACCTTACAAAGAAGATATATAATGGACATGAGAAAATATGTTCAACATCCTATGTATTTAGGGAATTGCAAATTAACAATGAGATACCCCTACATATCTATTTAGAATGGCCAAAATTCAAAAACACTGACAACACCAAATGCTGGTATAGATGTGGAGCAACAGGAACTCTCATAGATTGCTGGTTGGAATGCAAAATGGTACAGCCCCTTTAGAAGACAGTTTGTCTGTTTCTTAAAAAAATTAAACATACTCTTTCTATGGGATCTAGCAGTCACACTCCTTGATATTTACCCAATGAAGTTGAAAACTTATGTCCACACAAAAACATGCAAACCAATGTTTGTAACCGCTTTATTCATAATTGCCAAAAGCTGGAAGCAACCTAGATATCCTTCAGTTAGTGAATGGTTAAATAAACTGTGATACATGTAGACAATGGGATATTATTCAGTGCTCAAAGGAAATGAGCTGTCAAGATATGAAAAGACATGGAGAAACATTAAATGCATCTTAGTAAGACAAAGAAGCCAATTTGAAAAGGCTACATACCATATGAGTCCAACTATATGACATTGTGAAAAAGGCAAAATTATGGAGACTGTAAAAAGATCAATGTTTACAGGGAATGGGGGAGGGGAGTGATGAATAGTGGAACACAGGATTTTTAAGGCAGTGAAACTGTTCTGTATGACATTATTGTGGATACATGTCATTATACATTTGTCCAAGCCCAAAGACTGAACCTAATGTAAACCATGGGCTGTGGGTGGTAATGATGTGTCAATGTAGATTCATCAATTATAAAAAAAAGTACCACTCTGATGTGGTGTGTTGATAATGGGGGAGGCTATGCATATGTGAAGGCAGGGGTATATGGGAGCTTTCTGTACTTCCCACTCAATTTTTCTGTGAACCTAAAAGTGATGTAAAAAATAAAGTCTGTTTTAAAAGCCCCTCAATATGCACCATGGGGTTATATTGTTATGTCTGGTTCAAAAAATGGGAAAAGCAATTACTGGGATTGCAGCAAATCATCCTGAACTTTGTTTGCATATTTAGCCCAAGTAGCTTTGTGTTAAGACTTAATGAAAACTAAAATAGTAAACATAGTTGATCAGATGGGCAAGATATATGATGAGAACCTTCTGAGTGGGAAATACTAAGTTCTCCCATGTGGTATTTGAAAATGTTTCTCTTCTCTTCTTTCCACCTTTAAATGTGAGTACATTCATCATTCTGGTTTATTTATTCACATTTTCCACCATGTATTTTTTATAAAGGTGATGTTGCCGAAGACAAAAGCATTAATCTATTAGTAGCCTGATGTGGGACAATTAATTAAAGCTTTTAAGTTAGAATCAGTTTCTCAAAACTCCACACTCAGAGATGGGCTCTTTATTTCCCTGGTGTTTCCAAGGCTGGAATCTGCCCATTTAAAAGGAGAGAAAAGGAAAAAAAACCCGTGTCCCTCTTCTGGTTATAATTTGGTGGTGTGACATGGAGGAGTAGCAATTCTAGATGAGATTATGGAAACTCACTCCATGAATGCCTCATTTTGCTCTTTTGGTTGATCACAAGCCTGCTAGTAAATTTTTTTATATGTAACTTTTTAAAAATAATCGAGCCCTCAGTAAATGTAGGTGTCTTTCTAAAAAATTTTATTCATTTATTTATTTCTTTCTTTATTTACGTTGGCCGTGCTGCACGGCTTGTGGGATCTTAGTTCCCCGACCAGGGATTGAAGCTGTGCCCCCTGCAGTGGAAGTGGGGAGTCTTAACCACTGGACCACCAGGGAAGTCCCTATATATAACTTTTTAATATATAATTTATTACTGAAGTTAGAATTCTCCCAGAGTGTTCTCTTCTGTCCCCCAGATGAAATGCACTTGCTGCTCCTCTCGGACTTATTCTACCTGCCACTCTAGTTATCCTGAGGTATGTTCCTGGTACATTCAGAGTTAGCCAGACTCTCACAAAACATTGGATCCACTCCAGCATTGAGATACCCAGGAAAGGATTTAGAGTCCTGGAAGTAGTTTTTCCTCCAGTATAAAGGAGATATTTACAACAAGCTTGGGAAAGTTCTGGCCACTAGGGCTTTACAGATTATACACAGACTGGGAAGGGAGCATCCTTTTCATGATGGCTCTAGACTAGATCACTCTTGGATGATTCAAAACAAGATATTTAAAGACATCTTTAGGGCTTCCTTGGTGGTGCAGTGGTTGAGAGTCCGCTTGCCGATGCAGGGGACACGGGTTCATGCCCCAGTCTGGGAAGATCCCACATGCCGCGGAGCGGCTAGGCCCCTGAGCCATGGCCGCTGAGCCTACGCATCCGGAGCCTATGCTCCACCATGGGATAGGCCACAACAGTGAGAGGCCCGCATACCGCAAAAAAAATAAAAAAATAAAGACAAATTTATAAACCTTAAGTTCTAGATAGGAATTTGTATTTAGGTAAAACTTTTTGTTCAGTCATAGTTGAGGCCTTGGTTGTGTTTGTCTCTCCCATGGCACTTTTTTTCCACTTCCCTGTGAAGAGTTAAGAGCACAAGTCCACAGTGGTTACCATTCAGGTACTGCTGCTCTCATAAGAGTTTGGCGGCCTAATCCCTGGCACAGCACATGATTTTACAATTAGTAAAATTACGGCCAAAATCTGCTTATCAAAATAACTCTACAGAAAATCTTGGGGCAATGGCGTCCTCAATATGTCGAGTGTCTTTGTACAATTATAGTTCGATATATATAATTGCTGATGATCACCAATGGAATGAATGAGTGCTTAGAAAAATATAAGATGTGTTTAGTTGATGAAAGGAAAATGTGGCTAAATTCTTACTAGTCATCAAGTATAGTAGGCCTCACATTTTCCCAGCAACTCAATCTTTCACTACTATTTAAAACTCCTGTAAAAATAATAAGGATTATCAATAAATTAGTAAAATATTTAAAAAAATTAAAAATAGTATTATCCAGTGAACTGACAGAGGGAGGTGAGATTATATGGGGAGGAAGACATATTCCTGTTAGTGTCTCATTCTGTGACTAAACTAGCCTCTTTTTTAGTATTTTATTTCCAGCACCTGTAAAACTGATACAAATAATTCTGTCTTGTACCTTCTCACCAAATCATCCTACATGTTTTTTATCCAACACTTTGAGTACCTCTAAGAGCAGTGATATAGAAACATAGCCCTGTCTCCTTCCTCAAGCCTCATCATGTTTTTCTTCCTGGTTCCTGGTAAGATTCTTGCCCACAGTGACTGAAATCCAGCGCAGCGCCCATACACGTTCTGCTCAAATGTATTTGCTGTTGATAATCATATCAACAAGTGGGTTGAGTCCACCCAAAACAAGTGCTCCCCTTTCTTCTTCTGGTGATATATAAGCTGCTAAATAAAAGAAATAAATGATTTTATGTTAGGGTTGGAACGATATTTTAAAAAATGTTCCTAAGTGGAAAAGCATAAGAAAAATGAGAAAACCCTTTTTTTTTTCGGTACGTGGGCCTCTCACTGTTGTGGCCTCTCCCGTTGCGGAGCACAGGCTCCGGACGCGCAGGCCCAGCGTCCATGGCTCACGGGCCCAGCCGCTCCGTGGCATGCGGGTTCCTCCCGGACCAGGGCACGAACCCACATCCCCTGCATCAGCAGGCGGACTCCCAACCACTGCGCCACCAGGGAAGCCCACCCTTTTTTTTTTTTTTTTCCCCCAGTCTCTGAGCTGTGAACAGAGGCTTGGTGTTCTAAAACTGTTTGACTTGGATCATGCTAGGGAAAAAAATTGTACATTTCTTGTTAAGCAATGCTCTTGTTCACGTCCTCCTTGCTTTCACAGAATATCTCTTTAAACAAATGGATTTCCTCATTCTCAGCCAACTTTTAAAAGTAGAGGTCACTTGTGTTATACTGAGGCATGGTTACAATTTCTTCTCTGCAGAGGCACAAAGTTCTTATTCTGCAAACTTCTGCCTTCCCCTTCTCTCCTCCCAGCTACCCAGTCATTCCCAAAGAGGATAGTATTAATATGGTAGATCTGGGGAATCTTCATGGAGTAGCTCCCCCAAAGTTGAGACTTCTCATAGAAGAGAAGGAGAAAAAGAGAATGTTTGGGGCTTGCTCTTTATATTGAAGTAAGTCACTTTCTCATGATAAGACGGCACCTCCCTGCCACAGTTACCCACCCTCTAACCTAAAGACCTTCTTCAAGGACCCTGTGCTACTCTGGCCCAGATCCATCAGAGACCCACCATTTTTTCATATTTAAATAAAAGTGTGTTAAAATTGAAAAAGTTGGCCCAACTCAATTGTCATCTCTTCAAGAAAGCATTTCCCAGACTTTTAGACTGGACCCTCCTAGCCCCTGGTATATATCTCTGACTTAGACACTCACCATTGTATTGAAATTGTCTTATGGTATATCTGTTATCTTATGTATCTCTGTACCCTCAATTCCTGGGATATTGTATACTTTGGACACTGTACAACTCCAGGGTAACCATTCATATTTGTAGTCATCTTAGATCTGTGTATTTCTTATAACAGCTTTCAGGTGGATGGCAGTAAAGCATCTTGGGAAAGGGGTGACACTTTGTGTTTCTTTAAATGGCGGCATTTGGACTTGTGACAGAGCTCATCTTTTTCATTGTTTTATCCTTGTAGTACAGAAATGGACAAGGTAATATGAAATTTAATCATGTTTGTGGGATAAACAGGTGAATGAATGTATTATGCTCTCAATAAGCACTTTTCAAACCAAATTAAGGTATCCAGTTTTTTGCTGCATTCCAAATCTATGTTCTCTTTCCAAATACTTTTTCTCAGTGGCTATATGTGTACATAAACAGTTATAATTTCCTGCACTTCTGAGTGTGTCTAAATGGAGTCGTACCTTTTCAAATTTTGGCTCTTTTTTACAATGTTCATTTATCACTTCCCAGACCAGTCACCCATCCATAATAAAAGGCCCTAAGTTGAACTGGCTCTGGCATTGTTAAAAACGAATCCAGTTTGGACTTGAGTTTCCCTCTTGAAATGCTGGTTTGTTAGGAGAGCATCATTTAAGGTCCCCTTAGATCCATTAAAGCTAGTGATATTTTAATTAGCTTCACTCAACAGGATTGATTAGAAGTCAACGAGAGCAGCTTTAGTGTAGTGGCAGCACACTTGGCTGTTCTTCCAAACTGTGTTATGAACTTAGTGAGTATAAACTTACATTTGTTCAATAGTTTTGTTACCCTTATGGTAAACCTGTAAATTTGTGGCATTTAATAAATAACACATGTATAAAAAGTACATAGTAAATATTAAATAGGCATGAATATATGATTACTAGAAAATAAACTTTCCTAATTATACAAAATTATTTTTTAATAACAAGGAAAAAAGGTAAAAGGCATCCCTAAAAACAATTAGGCCTTTTCTTGCTACTGGAAAGGAAATTATTTTTAATGTCAGATTTTTTCATTAAAAAAATATATGGTTATTATATAACTAAAATAATATAAAAATGTATGAAGAATTAAATTATTTTCTCTCCTTTGTCTTCCCTATGATAATCTAGTATGTACCTTTACCATTATTCTTACTCATTGAAAATAAATCCAGGCACAATGTTTTTTATAAAAATGAGAGCCAACTGTACATGTTTTTCTACTCTTTGCATTTTTCATTTATCCATGTATAATAGAGAGCCCTCAGGAGAGTGGATAGAGATCTAACTTGTTGTTATTCCATGCCTGCATTATATGTTCTAGGATGGATATAACATAATTTATGCAACTGTTTTCTTAGTATTGGATATTCAGATTGTTTCCCACTATGAGCAGTGATTCAATAAATATCCTTTGTCTTTATGCATTGGCACTTTTTCTTCCCCCTCTAAGAATTTCTAAAGTGGAATGTCTGGGTCAAAAAACGTATATTTAAAAATGTTACATTTTAAAAGTATTTAAACATTTAAAAATATTCTTCTGAAATAATTATAAAATTTAAAATATTCTGCTGAAAGGTTATAATAGCAGGCAGTTTTCAGACTAATTCCTTTTTTTTTTTTTGACTTAACACAAATTTATTATTTTACAGTTCTGTAGTTCAGAAGGTCATTGCCAGTGGCTTAAAATCAAGGTATCAGTAGAGCTGCATTCTCCTTTCTTAAATTCTTCAAATAAGTCTAGGTTACTTGAAGAGATCACCATTTAAAAAAGTTGTTTTTCAAAGCAACATGATATATAAACCTAACTTCCATGATACTGTTCTCTGAAATCTATTTTTAGTGTTGTTTTTTTAAAATAAGCACCTGACCTATCTAGAAATGTAGAAAATTAAGTTCTATAATCATGATTTAGGATACTTCATTTTACCTGGAAACATGCAAAAAATAAGGTTCAGGATTCATAAAATTCATCAAACTAAATACAAATTAGTAAATGCTGTACCTGATTCCAAGACATTAGTATATATCACATCCATATTTATTATTAGCGAGTAGGTGGTATCATACTAAGGAATTCACTGGACCTCCCTCTGATGGTTACATTCTCTCTGGAAGTGAACTTTATTACCTCATAGGGGTGGGTCTACTCCATGACACTGGAGGAGGAGAATGCATTTGTAGATTGCACAGTAAGTAAGTTAATTACATTAAATTGGTGTTTCTGAAAGTGTGGTACATCCCCCTCTGGTAGTGTGCAAAATCAATTTGGTTGTAAGAACAGATTTTTAATTTTAATTGTACTAGAATTTTAGTTTTTTAAATATGAACTGGAAGAAACAACTGGAATAGCAAACCCATGATTTCATATATATTTATGTTTATGTATATACATCTGTGTATATACTTATTCTCACATATATGTATTTGTAAACACATACATATTTTGCTTATACAATATTAAAGTGGGTATTTCAATTCAAAATGTAAACCTATTGAAAGAAAAATATTAAGTACAGGTGAAATATATATATATATTTTTTTCCATTTAACAAATAACTATCGAGTACTTACCAGGAGCCAGATGTTCCAAGGGCTGGGGATAAAAATGATAACTTCAATCCAGCAAAAATGGTGAAGATGCTGTAAAAATTACTGAAGTTTGGGAAAACTTTTGAAAACACACATAGCCATAATTTCATTTTCAACCAGAATGACTAAATCTAACTTGTATAAATGTTTTTTAGTATCAGCACTACATAGGTAGAAATCTCTCTATTTAACTTTCACTAACTAGTTAGAGTGTAATAACTGATGATAGTCGACAAATTGTACGTTGTCCAAACACAATAGAAGTTTATTTCCCACTGTTGTAATAGGAACGAGCAGGGGAAGAAGTTGGCAGGCCACCCTCCTTCATGCCATCTTTCAGGGTGGTAACATGGAGGGGCTCTGCCATTTTCCACACAGAGCTTCAAGCCAGCCCTGGGAGTTGTCTTCACTCCTGGCAGCTGCCAGAGGAAAAGACCATGTTAGGTTTTGTCATCCAGGCCTGAATCCAACACAGAACTCTTCCCCTCATATGCTTTTGGCAAGAACTCACTCAGGAGACCCAGCTGACAGCAAGAAAGACTGCAATGGGTAGGCTACCTATGACCATGAGAGAAAAAAAGGGAGCAGCCAGCAAACTCTGCCACTGTGGGTACCTAAATGTTAAGGCAGTCATCATAGTCTGTCTCCAATTCCCCAATCCTGGAATAATTATAAAGGCACCCTTTGGGTTATGCATGTAAGAAATAATGTAATACACATACATTATTATCCTGTGGACCAGGATGCTGGGAAACATTTATGATAAACACAAAATCTAATACCAAGCTGGTTTAGAAACATTCTCTCTTCTTTCCACAGACAGACATGTCCAACGACTAAGCTCTATTGTGCCTCTACCTGCTCATCCTCTATACTCCCCATTTAACCTGTACAAACTGTTTTCTACCTCTACCACTTGGCTGCAGCTTGAGTCTCAAAGTCCATGTGGATTTTTCTCACCATTAAATCTAGTGGATTCCTCTCGTCGCTCATTCTCTTTTTTTAAAAATATTATTGACTACTACTCTTCTAATTAGCTATGTAAGAAATAAACAAAATGCCAGTGCTTTTGTAATAGCAATAGTATCAAACACAATAAAAAGCACATTACTTTCCAAGAACGAGTCTATGAGTATACAGTTATTAACTTAATCTTCATAAAAAGCTTTATGGGATACATCTGTTCTTAATCCTTTTTATAAATGAAGACGCTGAGGCATAGAGAAGTTAAGTGACTTGTTCAAGTTCACACAGCTAGTAAGCGATGGGACTGAGATTTGAACTCAAGCAGCCAGTCTTTAGAGTCTGTGTTATCCTCTATGTTACAGTGATTTTTTCCCTTTATTTCTACTGTGAGCCAAATTCTGCCAAATCATGGAAACTTAACTCAACCTAAGTGGTAAATTTGTATTTTCTCAATCAAATCAGAGCTCTTCCCCATCTTCTCCTTCTCTTCTAGATTTCAGGTTTCATGGAGTCCTACATAAAGTCAGGGCATGAGGGAGTGTTGAGCAACTCGTTCTCATTCTCCACCAGTTCTTGCTGGCATTGGATCTTAACCTCAATGTTTGTGGTCACTGTTACCCCTTTGCACTGCTCTCTATACTGCATCCTGTCACCTTGGACTTGTCACCCCTCAGTATCTTGTCAAAGGAATACATTCTGCTGAGGCTCAGAGATCTCTGTGCTTTCCTCTCAGACCCATCTCTCTTGATCCACCTCTATTTTAGGGCAGCATGCAGACCTTGAAACTCTGCAAGGCCATCTACCTTCCAGATCCCTCAGAGGAACTGCCACACAACTTCCCTCCACTCTGGAATTTCTGGACATAACTGGTGGCATATTGGCTTTCCCATGAGTCACATGGCAGAGGGTAACACTGCCTCTTAGAGATCCCCTGGCATCTAAGTCTTTGTTGTTCCACTCTTCTCCTTCTCTGCCTTTTGGAAAACTCTCCTCATCATCCTCTGACCTTTGAAAGTTTTTCCTCTTTTGCCTTCTTTGCCAGCTTGTCCACCCTGGTTTTCTGTGTCTCTGGTAGATTTTTTTTCCTTTCTCCTGGACTCCTTTCCTTCTTCCTGTCTCTAATTTGCAGACCTTCTCTAATGTTTAGTTCTCAGTTCTAATTTATTTTCCTGTCAGAGAATCCTTTATCTTTTCTCTTATGATTTCAACTTTCATTTCCTAGGGACTCCAAAATCTGAATTTCTATTCTTTATCTTTCTCCCAGACTCCAGTCCCTAGTGTATATAGATACCTTCACCTGGATACTATGATTCACCTTCAATTAAACTAGACCTGTCTCAAACCAAACTGACCATCTTGTTTCAAAACTTGGGAAGCAAGTTCTAGTGTGTTCTTATTCACTAGTGCCCTTCCAGGATTAGTAGAGCCTTCTAGTTAACACACACTCAATATCTGTTGAATGAATGAATGCTTATTGAAGGTCTCATGCCTTCTGTCTTTCTGTTACATTCACAACTTCCTCATGGTTATACTGTTATCGTCTACTTCTCTCTCACCATTGAAGTTGATTGTTGTAAGATTTTGCATTTATTCTCCTTTTGTTTGACTGATTTGCTGGGACTGTTTCTCTATGAGCAATTTTTCCTTGCTTGTTTAATTTGTTTGCTGATTTAGTTTTAGTTTATTTGTTGGAGACTGTTTCCCTTGTTTTCAAAACCTTTCCCTCTGGTTTCTTTTTTCGTGGGATTAGAGATCCAGGTGCTTCAGAGTTCTGTAGTTTCCCCCTGACCCAGGGCTATGGACGAAATCCTCCCCTAGATGGTGATTCTGACAGATGTCCAGAAAACTTCTATGTGAGTGTATTAGTTAATGTTCACCAGAGAAACAGAACCAATAGTGTGTGTGTGTGTGTGTGTGTGTGTGTGTGTGTGTGTGTGTGTGTGTGTGTGTGTGAAGAGATTTATTGTAAGGAATTTACTCACTTGATTACGGAGGCTAAAATGTCCCAAGACCTGCATTTGGCAAGCAGGAGACCTAGGAAAGCCAATGGTATAGTTCCAGTCCAAGTGCAAAGGCCTGAGAATCAAGAGAGCCAATGGTGTAAATTCTAATCTGAATTAAAATTTGAAGGCAGGAGAAGTCCTATGTACCAGCTAGAAGACAGGCAAAAGTAGAAAACAAATTCTCCCTTACTCAACTTTGTGTTTGATTCAGGCCTTCGGCAAATTGGATGAAGCCCATCCATTTTGGGGAGGGCAATCTGCTTTATCCAGTCAACCAATTCATATGTTAGTCTCATCCAGAAACACCCTCACAGACTTACCCAGCATAACGTTTAACCCAATGTCTGGGCACCCCATGGCTCAGTCAAGTTGACATATAAAATTAACCATCACTGTGAGTAAATCCATGAATGTGTGGTCATGCTAGAAAATAACCCTAACTGCCACCAGTTTGTTTTAATGTGGTGGGCTGTATTTGGTTCATATTTATTCCTGTATTATACTCCATTAAATGTACTTCAGTTTATTTCTTCAATCTACTATCAATAGACATCTGGTTAGTTCCATTATTTTTTAGAACGATGAACAGTGCTGCCATGCCCCTCATTAATCCTTATCCTATTCCCTATTTAATGCTTCAGTTCTTCCTGCTTGAGTTTCCCAAAGCACCACAATTTGAATAGTTTTGTCTATAGCACATGGTAATCATGGCTGCTGAGCTTCATGCTCCCCTACAAAGATTTTTTTATGGGGAAAAACCCTGCCAAATGCCCTTACATAGAAGTCTACATTCTTCTGTCCTGGCAGAGTGGAGCCTGAGGAAAGAGAGCTTCTTACAAAAGTGACCACAGTAAAGGGCAGTGTGAGATGGGAATATAGTATGGTTTGCAAACCTAGTCCAGAAGAAAAGAGTAGGTGAAGAAAGAACCTGGTTCATGAAAAGAACTAGGCTTTTTAGACTGAGTATGGACTTCACTGCTTAACATATCAGTAAACTGGAAAATTTTCTTCATTTCTCTGAATCTGTTTCCTCATCTGTAACATGGGATAATAGTGAATGCCTACCAGGATTATTGGAGGAATTAAAGTAATAAGATAATATTGCTATATCTAAGAATATTCAATAAAGTAGTCCATTTTCTTTACCTTTGGGTCTATTTCCCAAAAAAAGTAATTTATACCACAATAGCATAGATTATGGTGGAAATGTTCTCTATATGTATGGTCCTATTAGTAAACTCAAAACTAAGTTTTGAGCAGAATTATAACCAGGTACCTAGTATCTCTGTAAGGGGAACGTAAATCCATTTCCTGGAGATATTTCTCCTTTTTTTGGCCAGAATTCATTACCAGAAAGTTTGCAAAGTGCTATTCATTATGTCCGGGCCAGTAAGTGAATGTATGGTTTTTCGAATAGGTGAACTGTCAAAAGTTGAGGATGTTATTAATGTCTTGTTTAAAAACCATCACTGTCAAAGTGGTACCAGACTGGGGGAGCCATGGCCACATTAAGCACCTAGAAAGAGGCTGTCAGAGTTAAGTGGGCCACTGGCACTCAATCATGTGTCCTTTTGTGACTGACCTCACTCTGATAGTGGGCATTATATTTAATGGCTAAATCATTCTTCCTTCCAATCTGACTGGAAAAGAATAAAGCATGGAGGTAATACTATGTTATGCCAAAGGGGGACATGAATCAGGGAAACTGATACATTGAACTTTTAAACTCTGATTTTCAAGCTTTTAATACCTTTTGGTGAGTGTGATTACCCAGTTTGGAAATTTGGAAATAATCTGCTCACTGAGAAGTCAATACTTTATTTCTTAAAACTGAAAAAGTATTGGAATTGTGTTTTCTCAGGGTGTTTCCCCGGATATTGGTAAAATTCTCTTGCTAATCCATGATGGTGGTGATTTATTTTCATTGTCATTGCATCGTCCGAGCTCTTTTGAGAGTAAAGGTAGCATTCCTGTAGGATCTTGAATGGTTTGTAGTGTTTCAACAGCAGGATCATGACATAGGTCATAGAATACTGGCCTGAATCTTAAGGACCAATCATGAAAGAATACTTACTGAATAGTTATCATGTGCCATGCAATATGCTAGATGGTAGAGGCTTGATGGTAAGTGAAATATCCTTGCTCCTGTCAATCTTCAAAACTAGAAAGGTAACAGATATTAATGAAATAATCACACAAATCTAAAGTTATAGTCTGTGAGGAGGCAACTAAAGGAAAAACACATACAAATACACACATATATATGTATACATTCAAACAAAAGAGATGTACAGTGTGCTGGAAATAACAAAACTATTTAGAATTAGTTAATTCAAATCCTAACTCTCTTATTGGCTATGTCATCTTGGACACATCAATTAACCTGTGATTATTTTCTCTTCTGTTACAATGATAATTGTGAAAAAATCAAATTAAAATCCAATGATATATAAAGTGCCTGGTACTATGCATGGCATAAATAAGCACCTAATAAATTGAAATTAATAATAATACTTTGAAGTTACTGAAAAATAGTAATATTAACTATTTACAAAGTTGTCACTCACTTCCTCTAACGGACAAAGGCCTGAAAATTTGGAATAAAGCAGGTTCTCTCTCTGTACATGGGTATGTGTTTGTCAATTGGATATCATTTTCTTATTGACTTATACTGTAATTTTAGAGTATATTTATCTTTTTTGAATAATGTGTGGCTTTTATCTTACTTCTCCCTAATTTTTGCCCTCCCCTATTCTGTCTGGTGCTAAGTATCTACTGTACAGCATCATTCCAGTGAAGTTAGGATGTTTTCTTTTAGAGTGGAAAATATTAATACAATGCAAACAATGACCTTATATCCACAGATTTACTTAAAGCAGGAACCACCAATGCATTTCGCAAATAATGTTTCCTTTACTCTGGCTTATGCTTAAAACTGTGGCAACAAACATGAATATATTTAGTGTATTTCTTACACTTATTCTTAGGATTGTACCATTTATGGAAGCAACACAAAGTTTTGCTTTTTCTCTTAAAATGTTGCGATTTTTCTTGCAAAAATTTTACAAGTTATCGTTAAAATCTGGAGTAGGGAGGATGCACTGGAAGAAGTTAAGTATACTTTTTATGAGAAGAGGTCAATAATCAAACTATCTGATTGCTCCCCATGCACAGTACCAAGAAGACAAGTTTCTAGAGATCTGAAAAAAATACATAAAAAGTTGGGAAAAATAAATACACAAGTTGGAACACAGTTTTATCTAAAATATTCTTTATTTTTTGTTCTAAATTGAATACAACATGTGACTAAACTGGCTGCTTTCGGAATCCAGATTTTTGGTTAATGCATTTTTATTAGCACAATAATAATTTATCTTTATTAATGACAGGAAATCCTTTATGTTTATCTTTATAGGAAAATCTTTTTAATGTTTATAATCTATTTTTTGGTCTTGAGGGAGAGTCAAAGCAGCTAAATTCTTAGGTGTGTGATTACTAGTTTAAAGTTAAGACTATCTTTATAACCTTTTTATAGTGTAGTATCTGTATAATTCCAGTAATATTTAAAAGCAAGATATTAAATCTCTCTTGGCCTTGGCTTCTTTTTCTGCACAGGTAGGAAACTTGTAATGAAAGCATCATATCTCCACCAGAGGATGCTGGAGAATAAAATAATTGGTGTCAAAGACTTTGTGAAGCATAACTCAAAATAAGAGTGTTAATAACTGCTTGAAAAATTACTTGTGGTTAGGTCTTCCACTCCTTGGACCTCCATGACGTTTCTATGAATCTTTATAACAATATGTATGACAGCTATAGTTCACTGGTCATTATTTGTGAATTTATCTGCCTATTGGATTCTGTACTCTTTGAAAGAATTGCTTTTCTCTTTTTCTTTATTCATCTTTGCATTCTCAATCTTCATTTGCTGCCTAGTTCCAGAAATGTTTGCATGAATGAATGAATAGTATTGAGGTAGGGGATAGAGGATTTTGGCACACCATTCTTGTTTCGGTCAATGTTCATTTATCCATTCAGTCTTTTCCATTTTCCAACCTCCCAAAGGAATTGTGTAAGTGAAGGGGCTAGTATTTTGACACTAGTAACAGGAAACAACATGCTTCTAATTGGAGAGTTGTGGGATTTGTTTAGAAAATTAATTAATGGAAACAGGGTTAGAAGGAAGAAATTTTTCCTTCTAAGAAATATTAGTATCTCTCTGCTTGTCCAGGATATCATAATGATTGGGTATTTATTTCCCAGTGAAATTAGGGCATCCACATTTGGCACTATGTGATGAGTATATCATTGACTCCATAAATTCAGAGATAATTCAAAGGAATCATGAAAACTGTTCAGTACAAACTGATACAGATGAGGAAATGGAGGCCTCATGACCTCACTTTTCACATCAACTTAATGGTAGAACCTAACTTAATTACTTATCTGCCAGTTCCAGTGCTGTGCTCTAACCATCCCATCTAATTTGATCTGATAGGCTCTGGGTGATTGCTTCTCTCTGTTGAGCTAGAATGATCAGCTATGAGGGCCAATGTGTACTTAGCTAATTTTTCAGAGCCTTGAAAATTGACATCTTGGATGTACACACATCCTTTTATCTTCCCCATGGATAGGAAATAGGAAGAGGAGCAAAAGATGGTAGTTATTTCTAGAGAAGTTCCTCCCTGTTAGATGGTCTCCCACTTGAAGGACCAAATAAGAATCATACAGCAAGTGGGCATAGGGAAACTATGTAAATCCAGCTCCTTACACTGGAAGGGAGAGTATAGGGTCTTGGAATGTTGCTGGTCTCTGGTACATTCCAGTGAAATGAACATGAAATTTTCCTCAGTTATTAGTAGAACAGTGGTTTATACAGATTAGGAGAAATCCATCAATGCTGTCCAATTCTGGTCTGCTTTGAAGGAAAAGTGTTACTTTTTGTACTTCAGGCTGTGCTCTGTTACTTCTGGCTGTGATTCTGTTGTTTGTCAGAAGGGCTGAGGGGAAAGTGAATGTTCTGGAATAGGCAAAACAGAAGAAAAATCGGGCTTGTTCGGGGACTTGTCAACCCCATTCATGTGCAATTGGTGTACAATTACAGACAGGGTTCTCAGAGGAAAACATTACACATCTACCACTGTCACTGTTATCTATTAAGCTTAAAGGATTTCTAAAAAACAGATAGCTTCAGCTTGTGATAAAATTCCTCACACATAGTTATATGAAAGACACTGGAGTGTAATACAGCAATACGCAAGGTGACAAGCTTGCAGTGTAGGAGGTCTCATTCATGGATCTCTCACGCATGGTAGTAAATATTTGCAATATGGAGAGCTAGAGTAGAATGCATTCTCCATGTGTCCAGGTTCTTTACCATATGACCTTGCAGCTCCTTCCACAAGAGGTGGGGTATATTTTTTTGCCCTTTAACTTGGAATTCCTACATGGTTTGCTTTAGTCAATAGAATGTTATTGAGTGTAGCATGATGAAAAGCTTGGGAAGTATTATGCATTTGGTTGTGCTCTCTACCTTCACCATGAGAAGATGACAATATTAGCCACTGGGTTTGAGAAAGAGGATGAGTCATCCCAGCAAAAATTAGCAAACTGCTAACCAATGCACATACTGGAGAGCTAGACATTACTATTGTATGGCACTGACATTTTGTGGTTGTTAAATAATATTATCGTGGCTATAGTTAACTGATACATACCATTTGGTTAAGCAGAGTAACCACTTAAACATCTGTCCAAACTGAGATTTTTAAAAGTGAAATAGGTAATAAGAATATGGGCCAGCATATGTAAACTGGGACTTGTCCTAGGTGAACCAAGATGTATGACCACCCTAAACGTAAAGATCTCTAAGCTTTCATTAACCCTAGAAGAATTCTTGATGTGTCAGAATTAAGTAAGTTAAAAATAAATAAACATACTCCATTTTTATCTATTTTACTTATTTTGTTAAAATTTATTCAGTGCTTGCTAGGAACCAAACTGATGGCAAGTAGCTTACATTTGATTAGGGAAGATAAGAAATAGAAAAATTATTATGATCATATAGGCAATTGGCATTTGGGGATTTTACGATCAGTGTTAGGACTTGTTTAGGCAACCAAGTCCATGACATGTAGAAATTTGAAATTCTGCAGGAACGTGGTTTAGAATCGGTTGTACCTTTAGGCTGGTATGCAGAAGGAATTAATACTTAGTGAGTGAGCCTAGCCAACCGCCTTGCACCTCCTACTCAACTCAGCCTACATGACCTTTTCTTTTTGAATTTCTCGTAACTCTTGTGAGTTAAGAAAAATGCTTCCTTGTGGAAAACTGTGACCACCAAGTGACAAAAACTGTAATGAAGAGCTGTACAGATAGCTAACTTGTACTGTGGGTATGGACACAGGAAATGTAAAACTCCCAAAGAAATAGAATTGGGGAGAAAGCTAGAAACTACAGATATATTTAAAGCTAGGACCTACAGGGGGGTTAGTTTTCTTAAACTTTTTCATAGTAAAAGTAAAGTAAAAAGACATACAGAAAAGTATGCAAATTAATGATTTACCCAGATTTAAAGAGGAATTCAGATCAGAGGGTAACTGCAGCTTCATCACAGAGACCTCAGATACTCAGATGCATGTTCTGATGCCGCAAAGCACCACACAGAGTTGCATTTTGATTACAAGTTTGACAAAGACTGACTGACTAGATCATATCAGCATGGGAGGCAACCAAGCCTGGGACCTTTACCTTAAATACGTTGCCAGCCATACAGCACCATTCTTTTGTCCTTACGTTATAACTTATACAAGTTATACAATGAACAGTCCTGACAGGCATGCAGGGGTAAAGAACCTCCATGTATCAGTATTCAATATATGGCAGGCCTTGAGAGCCTCTTCCATCTTCAGGGTTGATATTATAAGGAATAGAATGTTATTAGCCCACAGAAGGCTTCCTCGTGCTTCTTCTTATTAATATACAGCTCCTCTTAGTAATTGCTATCATGACTTCTACTCCCACAGATTATTTTTGAAGTTTATGTGCAAGAATAATACACTGCTTACTATTTTGTGGCCGGCATCTTTTGCTCAACATCAAGTTTTTGAAATTCATCAATGTTATTGGATGTAGCTGTAGTTTTCCATTTTGACAGTATCTCGTATGGATACACCACAATTTATTCTTCGGTTGATTGACATTTGGATTATCTCTAATTTATAACTAGGATAAATAATGCTGCAGTGCATATTCTTGCAAAAGTCTTTTGTTACACGTATGCATGCATTTCTGTTGAATATATACCAAAGCGCAGAATTGCTTAGTCCTAGAGCAACATTATTTCTAAGCAAAAACTGACAAAATGTTTTCCAAAGTGACTGTACCAACTTATATATATTCTTTTTCAGATTCTTTTCCATGATAGGTTATTACAAGATATTAAATGTAGTTTCCTGTGCTATACAGTAGGTCCCTGTTGTTTATCTATTTTATACATAGTAGTGTGTATATGTTCATCCCAAACTCCTAACTTATCTCCCCCCAACCCCCGCCATCCCCTTTGGTAACTATAGGTTTGTTTTCTATGTCTGTGAGTCTATTTCTGTTTTTAAATAAGTTCATTTGTATCATTTCTTAAGATTCCACACATAAGTGATAGCATATGATATTTGTGATATTATCAATAATTTTTATTGGCAATCTTGTGTATGTATACTTGTAATATTATTGCATTTTAAATTTCCAGTTCTCTGTTAAATCTAAGGTTTAGGACTTTTTAAAATATGTATTGTCCATTTGAATATCCTCTTTTGTGAAGTGCCTATTCATGTCTTCTTTATTTTTCCATTGGAATGTCAGTCATCTTTTTTTTTTTTTTTTTTTTTTGGCGGTACGCGGGCCTCTCACTGTTGTGGCCTCTCCCGTTGCGGAACACAGGCTCTGGATGTGCATGCTCAGCGGCTATGGCTCACGGGCCCAGCTGCTCCGCGGCATGTGGGATCTTCCCGGACCGGGGCATGAACCCGTGTCCCCTGCATCGGCAGGCGGACTCTCAACCACTGTGCCACCAGGGAAGCCCAGTCATCTTGTTTATTGGCAGGAAGTCTTTATAAATTCAGAATGTGAACCATTAGCTGGTTATGAGTACAGCAAATGTTATCTCCCTATTCTGTGGCTTGCCTTTTCATTATCTTAATGATATCTTTTAAAGATTTTGTTAATTTTGATATAGCTCAATTTGGCAATCTTTTCTTTTATGGGTAGTACTTTTATTCTGCTTATGATTTTTTTGTAATTCAAATTATGAGATTCTACTCCATTATAATCTTCTATATGCTCCATTGTTTTCTTACATTAAAAAATTAAAACTTGATAGGGTAAATAATCTCTTCTTCTTCAGAAATGTCTTGAATATTCCTGGCCATTTTAATTTTCATGCAAACTGTAGCTTGTCACTTTCCCCCAAACAATGGCTGCTTGAATTTTTATTGAGATTGCTTTGAAACTTAGACCATTTTGAGGAGAGATGACTGACAGTGATCCTCATGGTAATGAGTTATCTAATTCATTAACACGAATATCTCTTCACTTACGTAAGACCTTTAAAAATTACTATCAGGACTTCCCTGGTGGTGCAGTGGCTAAGAATCCGCCTGCCAATGCAGGTGACACAGGTTCGATCCCTGGTCTGGGAAGACCCCACATGCCGCGGAGCAACTAAGCCCGTGCGCCACAATTACTGAGCCTGCGCTTTAGATCCCGGGAGCCAGAACTACCGAGCCTACGTGCCACAACTACTGAAGCCCGTGCACCTAGAGCCCGTGCTCCAACAAGAGAAGCCACGGCAATGAGAAACCTGGGCACGGCAACAAAGAGTAGCCCCCGCTCGATGCAATTAGAGAAAGCCTGCATGCAGCAACAGAGACCCAACGCAGCCAAAAATAAACAAATTAATTTAAAAAAAAAAAGAGTTCTTTGTACACTGAAAAAAGAGAGTCAAACTGGTTTAAAAATAAAGAGAGAATATTTCTCCTGTTCCATGTTTTTTTTTCTTAAATTACTATCAATAATGTTTTTTGACTTTATTATTAGAGTTCTTATATATGTTTTTATAGATTTATTTTAGGTATTTCATACTTTTGGCACTATTGTAAATTATATCTATTTTAAAATTTCATTTTCTAATTATTTGTTGCTGGTACAAGAAATGTAATTTTTAGACATTAGCCTTGTGACCAGCAATTCTACTGAGTACATTTATTAATTTAATGATTTGTCTGTATTTTCCTTTGAGTTTTTATGTATGCAATTATGACTTTAAAAAATAACAGTATTATTTCCTCTATTCTGATTCTTTTACCTTTTTTTCTTCTTTTCTTGCTTTATAACACTTAGCAGACATCCAGTTCAATGTTTAATACAATGATAGTATTAGTCTGCATTCCTGGATAATTTCTGATGTTATAAAGAAAATTTTCTAACATTTTAACTCAAGAAATTTTTTTCCCAGCTTGCTAGTAGTTATATTTTAATTTAATATGAATGGAAGTTGGATTTTATCAAATGCTTTTATTGAATCAATTGAGATGATAGTATACTTTTCCTCCTTTATTCTGTTAGTGAGGTGAATTACATTGATTGCTTTCAAATATAGAACCATCTTTTCATTTCCATAATAAGCTCAACCTCTTCATGATAGAGTTTCCTTTTTATATGTTGCTGAATTTGATATTTTTAAAAGTATTTTTCACCTATTGCTTTAAAATCAGCCTATACTTTTTCTTCTTTTTAATATGCATGACAGGTTTTGACCTCAAGATTATGCTAACTTCATAAAATGATCTGGAAAGTTTTTCTCTTTTCCTATTCTCTGGAAAAGTTTAAGGACAATGGGTGGTAATTTTTCCATAAGTACTCAGTGAATTCATTGGTAAAGCCATCTTGGTTTGGGTATTTCTTCATGGATATGTTTTTAATTATAGATTCAATTCCCTAATATATTAGGGTAGTCATTTTTTTTTTCTGTGTCTCCTCAAGTCAGTTTTGGTAGATTATTTTTTGTAGGAATTTTTATTTCATCTGAATTTTGTTGTGTATTGACATAAATGTTTATAGTATATGACCTGTAACCTTTTTTTTTCATTCTCTATATTGCTTATTTATCCTTTATCTCATATTTCTTAAATTACTTTCACTAAGGTTTTATCAATTTTATTGATCCTTTCAAAAAACATCTTTTAACTGATTCTCTTCACTGTAATTTTGATTCTTTTTTATTTCTTTCTGCTCTTTATTATGCTCTGCCTTCTATTATTTTTAAATTTGATTAGCATTTCTTTTTCTAATTTCTTAAGATAGATAACTGTAGTGTTGATTTTTCAGCATCTTAATTTTCTAGTAAGAGCTTTTAATATATGAAAGCAACGTAAGGCATAAATGATAAGGTGCAATTCTCTCTCTTAGATAACTTCACCTGCAACCTAAAAATTTTGCCCCTTTTAAAAACCATTCATTTCACATATATTTTATTTCCATTGTGATTTCTTCTTTGATTCATTGTTTGTTTAGCAGTGTTTTGATTAACCTCCAAAGATGTGGAGACTTTTAGTTACATTTTAAAAGAGTAATTTCTAGTTTAATTCCACGGTGGTCAGAGTGCATGCTCCGTATGACTTCAATCCTTTGACAGTTTTGGAGACTATCTTTGTGGGCAGTATAAGATCAATTTTTGTAAGTGTTCTGTGTGTCCTTGCCAATAATATGTATTCGTCAGTAGCTTACTAGACATTCATTTGTGTCTGCCTTGCTGCTATGTTGGTCAAATCTTTTACAGCCATACTGATTTTTTTTTCTTTTTTAGTCTGCTTGACCTCAGTGACAACTGAGAGAAGTGTGAAAAAAGTCTCTACTTTCTTTGATTAATACAGCTACATAGGCTTTTTTGGTTCAGTATTCTTTATGGTATCCTTTTCCACCCCTTTAATTTCAAATGTTCTGTATTCTTATATTTTTGAGTTGTCTCTAGAAGTAGCATACTATCTGGTTTAATATTTTTAAATATTTTGATGATTTTTAAAAATTTGGGTATTTAGTACATTTAATTTAATATAATACTGATAAATATGGTTATAAATCTACTTTAACATTCTTTATATTTAATGATGTTTATCATTTTCTCTTTTCTTGCCTTCTTCTGGATTAATTTTTACATTCTACCCTTTTATATTCTATTAACTTGTCATTTGTACACCATTTTTTATTTTACTTTTAATAGTTATCCTAGTGATTATGTGTCCTTCGCTTCTAAATGTTTACTATAAATTTGTATTTTATCCCTTTCCTGAGAATGTAAGGATCTTATAATTCTTAAATTCTCTTTATCCCACTTCTTACTTAAACACTATTGTTTCAGGGTGTATATTAATGAAATACATATGTTTAAACCTCATAATTCATTTTTGTTAATGTTTTCTACTGTCAGTGTTTATTTAAATTTCCCATTCATCAATCCTTTAGATTAGTACTCTTCATTTCTTAGATGTCGGAGCTTCTCTCGAGCATAATTTTTTTTTTCTGCCTAAGGAAATCCCCATAGTACTCCTTTGATTAAAATACTTCTCTTTTAATTTTTCAAGAAAAATGTTTTCTTTTACATTTGCTGGTTATGGAATATTAGATTGGTTGTTATCATTTCTTTGCTTCTGTTGAAGTTAGCTATCAATTGCATTTTTGCTTCTATGGAGGTAAAATCTTTTATTCCTCTAGTTTAAAAAAAACCTCTTCATTTAAAAAAAATTCTACAGTTTTCTGTAATGTATTTTAGTGTTGTTGTTTTTTTTTTAATTGTGTACATCATGCTTGGGATTCATCAATTTGTGATGATGTGTTTCTCAGTTTTGAAAAATTCTCATCCATTATACTTTAAAATATTGTTTCTCTCCAATTTTCCATTAACTCTCTTTATCTGGGGTTCTAATTATGTGTGTATGAGATTTTCTCCCTACATTCTTATTACATTTCTTTTTCTCATACTATTTTTGTGTCTTATACTCTTTTCTGTGTTTATATCTTAAAAACTTTTTTTAACCCTGCATCATGGACATTTTCTCTGACATTTCTTCCACTTTACTAATTTTCCATTTCATGATGTCTTATCTGATTTTAGTTTTATCTGTTTAATTCTTAATATCAGTTATTTTATTTTCCAGTTTTAGGATTTTCAGTTGATTCTTTTTTTCTTTCTTTTCTATGAAGAAATTCTATCTTCTGTTTTGTTGAACATACAGTTGACCCTTGAACAACACAGGTTTGAACTGTGTGGGTCCACTTATAGGTGAATTTTTAAAATAAATACATATATATATACTGTAAATGTATTGCCTCTTATGTTTTTCTTAAACTTTTCTTTTCTCTATCTTACTCTATAGTAAGTGTACAGTATATAGTACATACAAAATATGTGTTAATCAACTGTTTACATTACTGTTAAGGCTTCTGGTCAGCAGTAGGCTATTAGTAGTTAAGGTGTTTTTGTTTTTGTTTTTTTGTAGTAGTTAAGTTTTTGTGGAGTTAAAAGTTATGTGTGGATTTTCAACTGTACTGGGGGTCAGTGCCCCTAACCCCTGCATTGTTCAGGGTCAACTGTATGGAGTTCATTTAAAATTTATGTCTGATAACTCCATTTTGAAGGTCTCCTATGGGTTTATTTCTATAATTTATTGTTTTTCTTGGCTTTGTAAAATGTTGTTCTCTCTCTTTTATAGCTGGTGATTTTTATAATTGGCTTTAGGATATAGTATGTGAAATGATTTAGAGATAATGGTGAGCCTAAAGTTGTGCTTTCTGTTTTATCATCCCTTGCAGAAGAGCTACTTTTTTTTTTTTATCACAGAAAGGATGGGTACTAACTATCTGAATAACCTTAATTCTGTTAGAATCAGGAATGATATCCATCTGAGGTTTAGGCTCTGAAACAGGGTCAATTTCTAGCCCACCCCTATTGCTAAGATGTCAATCTCGCCTCTTCCTTTGTATGCCCTGAACTCTAATCCCTGTTACTTTTTTACTGTGATTGTCAAAAGCTCTGCTCAGCTTCTCAGTGTGGAATTACAGAATTGGCAGATAATGTGGGCAAAAGTAGCTCCCAGTGTTCTACTCAATTATCCAGCTTTCCTTTGTCTTGCAGATATTGACTTGTAATTCTTCACTTTTAAAAATTTTATTGATTGATTGGTTAACTCTGTAAGAACTTCAAGTGGATTTTTAAAATAATTTTTTTCTAGTTATAGTTTCAGTAAGAGGGTTGCTCAAATTTCTTTGTCTACCATTAGTGAAAACAGAACTCTGTGTTGAATAGGACTTTGACTGTAAGAAAGGATCATAGCCTGAGTGTGGCATGGAGGGAATCAAGATTGGAGTTTTTACTGGCAGGATTTGGCTGATTAACTTATCTAAAATAGAATGCTGTTTAGGGAGAACAGGGAGAGCCAGTGTCCACTAGGGCTAGATGGTGGGTGGGTTTCATGTGCACAGATAGAACTTAGGACTTTATCCTGTGGGAGAGTGGTAAGACACTCAGGATTTTGGAGTTAAGGAGAGAAGTAATGTAAGTGGCATTTTATAAAAATGAATTTAACAGCATACAGTCCTGCATGCACTGATGTCACAAAATATTGTATCTGATGCCAAGAAAAGATTTTAGTCTCACAGGAAGTACACTATATTTTGAATATCATCATCAGTTCTTGTGACTGTTCTTGCTCAAACCTTATTTTCTATAGGGCATCCCTTATTTTAGACTTGGGATTCAGAAGTAATTTTGATGAACTAGTCCCAGTATATAGATTATGTTAAAAGTCAAATAACCACTGGGGAGAGAGGGTATTTGCTCCCTTACACAATGGAAATCTCAAGAGTCCTGCAAATTGATACATGTCTAAGCTATAGATCTGATTCTTGGACTCCTGCAGATATCTGCAAAGAGTTTACTTTAAAAACCTTTTAAAAATCATTGAGTATTTATGATATTCAGTGCTTCCCCGTCGAGGCAGATTTATAATGCACATGTCCTTTTCTTCATCAGGGAAACTCCAATGCTTTGGAACTGAGAATTTCAGAACTGTAAGGAACTTTAGAAATCATCTTAGTTCAACCTCCTTAATTTACAGGTCTGGAACTGAAGCCCAGATTATTTATGGAATTTATCCAAAGCCACACAGCTGGCTAATGACAGAGCTGGAAGTATAACCAATATAATTTGGATAGTAGCCTTCTAGAGCATTTTTTTATTCCAAAAAAGATTTTAAGAGATCTAACAAGTTAAATGCAACTATGAATATATAAATCAGAAGATTAAATAGCAAATTATTAGTTTATAGACAGGAAGACATTAGTAGTTTTAAAATTCTCTATAAAATTACTAATATGTATACCAGAAGTGAGCTTCAGGGTACCCCTAATATCACCTACATAATGTTGTATTACATGCATTTGTCTCTGGTAAAAATGTTTTCTTCCCTATAGTTCTCAAAGGAGTCCATGAATCAGAAAAGACTAAGAACCACAACTATAACTTCTTAGATGGTTGGAGTTACAGTATAGCATTCATTCATTCAACAGTGTTAGTTTAGTGCCAATTAGTGACAGGTACTTCGTTAAAGCCTGGGAATACAGAGATAAATGATGCTGTTTCCTCAGTGAATGGCCCCACATTTCTAGTCAGGGAGATAGGTAAGCTGTGATATGACAAGAAAGTCATACAAACTCCTGATTAGATGATCTGATTCCCAGTTCACTTTATCTGTCAGATCAAGATCACATTGTTAGAGCCTGAGTAGAAAACTGAAGCAATTACAGAATTAATCTAAGCTAATCCAGGTACATTTTACCTGAACTCCGCAGAGACACATGTCTGGATTCCTACATAAGAGAATATGTCTTACCCATTTTTGGATTTCACATCCAATACAGTATCAAGCACATAGGAATGTCCTAATAAATGGTTGTTAACTTTTGCCAATATTTTCTTAAATCACTGATCCATGACTATCTCTTACTGCCTTGCATGAAGTTAGCAAATCAGTCTATTTTTTCTTAGAGATAATTGAAAATGATGGACTATGGCAATAAAGAAGCTAATCACTTAGTTAAGCACATCAGAATGGTCATTCAGCAAAGTTTACATGCTTGGATGATTTTTAACTATACCAAGTACAGCATTTCTTAAATTTGCAATGTCAGTAGCTGTCAGCTTCTTTGGGTGCCAAAGTGTCCTAAATTGCGTTTTATGAAGGTAACAAAAATAACATTAAAACCGAAACACTTCTAAAGCTTTTCACTGTTGCTTAAAGACTATGATGATAGAATAAATAGCAAATGTGGGTTTAATAATAAGTTCATGAAATTGAAAAGCATTTTCTCTGGATGACAGTGGCATTTTTCTTTATAAAATGTATGTAGCATAAAAAATAGAATCTCCATTGATGCTTTCATAGAAATTAGTTTCTCTAAGAAGGGCATTGGACTCATGGTAGTGTTCATTAACTTTGAACAGAATTGTCAGGAAACCCATTAGAGAACATACAGAAACTTATGGATAGATAATTTGTCTTTGGACTACCAAACCCCGTGGCATTTTGGAAAACTAAAAACAATTGCTCTAGTTCCCAATTTTTATGTGTGTTATGACATAAGGGTCAGTTTTACTTTTAAAAAATATGGATATCTAACTGTTCAGTCCCACTTGTTGAAAAATTACCCTTTCCTTGTTTAATTATCTTGGTGCATGTGTAGACACACACACACATATATACATTACATATATTCTCTCTGAATATTTATAAATTTATTTGTAACTTTATGGACTCTCTTCTGTTCCCTTGATTTATATATTATACCATTATGTCAGTATCACACTGATTTCAAATAAATCTTGAAATCAGGTACTTTGACTCCTCCAGATCTTTTCTTCTTTTTCAATGTTGTTTTGGCTATATTAGTTCATTTGCATTTGCATTTCCATTTTTTAATCAGCCTGTCAAATTTTACAGAAATACTTGCTGAGGTTTTAATGAGATAACCTTAGTCTATAGATCAATTCAGGGAGAATTAATGCCTTAACACATATTAAGTACTCTAATGTATGAACATAGTATACCTGAAAAATTAGAGAACTAGAAAGCTTGAATACTCTGGGCAGTCACACAGTCAGTTGATGGCAGAAATGGAGGAAGTCAAGCATACTAGCCAACCGGTATATTGCTGAATTATTCAACCCAACATCCTTAAATGTGTGTATACCATACATGCCTTCAGCTGGCTCATGTCTGATTTGAATGTTTTGTCACCTCCTGCCTCTCAGAGTATTTCTCCTCACCTCTTTGAGCCATGTCTGAAACATCGTTTCAATTATCATGCAAAAGTGTTTTCTCTTTATGCAGCTGCACTATGCTGTATGATATGTAAAGGAGGGAAAATGTAGTTACTGAGTGAAAGATTTCAAGAAACGTGGGTATCAGGATGTCTTTGCCATGATCTTAAGTTGATTAAAAAGTGGATAGACTGGAGAAAGCTGGTGAAACAAATAGTAATGGTTCTGTGCATATTAGTGAAGAGTTTTATTGTCTACACAGGAATTTTAGGCATTGCTTCATTTGTTCCTACTTTAGATAGAGGAGCAGAGATGCAGGGAGTTGATAAAACGTGGTTTACAAATCCCATCCAACAGAAGAGCAATGTGTTTCATGGTTGAAAACTTTGGCTTTTCACACAAAAGATTTTTTTTCTTTAATTCACCTTGCTTGTAATTTATTTATTAGCATCCTGGAGGATCCTAGCTCTTCTATTTTATCTTCAGGCTGCCCTTTCTCAATGTCTGAAAAAAAAAATTTTTATTTTATTATCTCTTCTGACTTTGGAAGAAACTCAACAAATCATGTGGTTTTTCTGGACCTCTGCTCTAATATCTAATAAGATGATTCTTAAGTTTTTTTTTTTAACATGGAATACTAAAATTTATTCAATTAACTGAAAAGGAGATAGGAAAGGAGGAACAAAAACCAGATAGAACACATAGAAAAAACCCCAGCAAGGTGTAGACTTACACTCAGCCACATCAGTGATTACATTCAATGTAAATGGACCAACAATTTCAGTTAAAGGCAGAGATTATTAGACTGGATTAAAAATGAAAAGCAAGGGGCTTCCCTGGTGGGGCAGTGGTTGAGAGTCTGCCTGCCAATGCAGGGAACATGGGTTCGTGCCCCAGTCCGGGAAGATCCCACATGCCGCGGAGCAGCTAGGCCCGTGAGCCATGGCCGCTGAGCCTGCGCGTCCGGAGCCTGTGCTCCGCAACAGGAGAGACCACAACAGTGAGAGGCCCATGTACCACAAAAAAATAAAATAAAATAAAATAAAAAGGAAAAGCAAGACCCAATTATTTGCTGTTTGCAAGAGATTCACTTTAGAAGTAAAAACACAGACAAATGGAAAGTAAAAATATGGAAAATGATATCCATGCAAACACTAATCATAAGAAAGAAAGATTAGCTCGAATGATTTCAGACAAAGAAGACTTCAAGACAAGAAGAATTACTAGAGATGATTAGGGTCACTTCATAATGATAAAAGGTCAGTTCCTCAAGAAGACCACATTAATCTGTCCCTGATGGTATCTGCCTCACATGCCACCTCCTCTCTACTTCATTCTTAAGTTTGGACATGAGACAATAAGTAAATATGTTATGAATGGCTCTGAGATTTGATGCTATTTTTTGCATAACACAGCACTGTGGCATATCCCAGACAAACACAAATAGGACTCCGAGGGCTTGGAGGAGAGGTCATAGAGACCTCTACAAGATGGCATTCTTCATGGGAGAGGTGAGGCGGAAAATTAAACAACTCCATGTGCAGCAAAATTTCCTAAAACTTTTCTTGAGCCATGGTTTACCAAGTCTCACATGACTCAGTAGCTTCTCTTATTTCCCTTCCCATCTTTTCATTTCTTCACTCCTCAATCTTTTCTACTCCACATTCCTCAAGTTACTCTCTTAGAACCATCTACCCCCTTCTTTGGGCTTGTTCCTTCATTCCTGCTTCATTCCATTGTCCTTGAAGATACAACAGTAGACCCAGAGCCAAACTACTCCTTAGAAGGTGAGGGAAGGAGAATGTTTGGGAATATTTATATTTTATTGCTAGTCTCTCTACCACAAATGTCAGATGGACTTAATGTTTTAGCTTAGAGACCTCCCTGATGTAAGGACCCAGCTATACACAGGGAAGACAATTAACTAGAACAAAGGAATGGTGACCTTTTTGCTTCTGAGGCTCTGGGAGTGTGGGAACCTGTGAAAAACCTGGTCTTAGAGTTAGAAGACCAGGACTCAACTTCAGGCGTTGCCATTACTGGGTCTGTGCCATTGAATATGCTTAACCAGCTTGAGACCTGGTTTTGCCACCTGTAAAATGGTGTTCATTTATCTAACAAATTTTCACACAGTCCAGCACTCTGCCTGTCAGTGTGTATATAGAATAGTTTAAAATTGATTTTTTCTGAGGAAGCTGACAATATGGTTTGAGTAGAAGGACATAAACATAATTTTATGTTAATTATAATAATACATCAGTGCTGTTGTAGAGGAATGAGGAGAGTGGGAGGGAGCCCAGCAAATGCAGCAGCCCACCTTCCTGGGCAAGTCGTGCCATGTTTTAAATTGGTAGGTGATATTTGTTCTAGATCATGATGGTGGGGATTTAATTCCCAGGAAGGAAATGTAGTTCTGGATCAAGAGGCATAAATTTCAATGCCTTCAGGGGCCAAGCAAGTGATATAAATAAGCCAAGAGGAGCGGGGGTAGGCAGAGATACCACAGGAGCCTGTGGTAAACGGAAGAGTGTATGCCTGTTTAGAGTTATTCAAGCTCAAAATTATTTTCTAAAAGCTCTGCTGACCAAACTAACAAAAATCTGTGGGCAGATAGTGGTAATTCCATGCATAATGTGTGTGAGGAACACACTGTAGGATGCTCGGGGGTAGGGGCAGCTAGCACAGTCAGGGAAAGTGCAAGGGAGAAAGGACATTTGGAACTAGGTGTGAAGAGCCTAAGAAGTTTAGGATTTGTCTTGTAGACAGCAGGGAGCCAATTGTGTTCTTCCATGAGGAGGAATGACATAAGAAAGTTTGTTTTGTAGGGTAGTTTATCTCCCCCCTCCCCCATCCCTGCCCCCACCCCCGCAGAGGATGCCAAGATCTCAGAAACGCAGTGGCCAAACCCATGGGAATGGTGATGAGGCCTGAACCAAGGCAGTAACAGTGAGAATGGTGATGGGCTTAGTAAAAGGAGAGATGTGTGATGTAAAATGAAGCCAGTCTCCTGAGTTCTCTCAAAAGGGTGACATGAGGGAAAGCAAATTTGTAACCAGCACAGTGTGATGCGCATGGGAGGTGATGGTAACCCCTTACATGCATGGAGTGTGGCTGGGGTCAGGCGGGGAGGGACTGGCGTTCCCTTCGTCCATTGTCATGGCCTCCAGGCTGACCTCTTTTGTGCAGAAGACAGGCCCGGACCTCAGCCTAAACCTGGCCACTTCATCTGGGTCTGGGTGCTCAGACTTCTTGCTGCCCCCCGGATGGCTTCTTTTTTGAGCCTTCAATTTTCTTCACTAAGAGAAAAGGCTAAAAAGAGCAGACACTTATATCTGCAGAAATGTTACTCCATGTAAAAAATAACAACACGAATACATCTTACAACTTCTAGCCAGAATCTGTTAGGCTGCTGCTATAGCAACCCCAACAGAATAGATTCAACAAACCCCTACCCGATCCCCTGCTGAATCCATATACCTGACAGTCACCCTCCTAGTGAGGCTGTCTCTCTTACATTACACCCACTACGTGAAGATCCAAAGCAAAGAGACAGAAAATAACATCTTCTAACAATCTGCTTGTCATTTAGAAAAAGCTCCCTGTATAAATGTCATGGAAACAAGCTGTTCTTGCAGAGAGAAAAGAAGAAAGCCCTGCCTCACTTGCTTCCCTTTCCATTTTAATCTTCCTAATAAAAGGGTAACACAAAGCAAATGTTAAGTGTTTGAAAGCAAATATCCCTGGAGCCTGGCCGTGGTGTGGTTCAGCCGCGTTCAGCCTGCTGGAGGGCTCCAAGTAGCAGGAGCTCCAGATCAAGTTCTAGGTGAAGAGCAACTGACTGCTCAAGATAATATCTTGAGAACACTTAGAACTCCAAACGCACTGATAGGAGACAAGGAATATTTTTCTTCTAATCAGGATCGAGGATCCTTGCTAGGATACTGGCTGCAAGGCCAACATATTTCTGTTCAGTTAACGAGCATTCGCGGGCACGTAGCACGTAGAATTCACCAGGCTTTGATTCTTTGAGGGGTACCCAGATAAACACGAGTCTGTTCTCCGTTCATGGGTGAGGGGTCTTGTATGTCTCAGCTGCAGCAAGAGGCAGGGTGTGTTAAGCACACGAGGAAAATGTGGAAACTGTCTGCCCAGAGGAAGGAGCATTTATTTTCAACTGGGATGAGCAGGGAAGGCTACAGAGGAAGGAGTATTTGAACTGAGCCCCAGAGGAGAGGTAGCATTCTAATAGCCTTTGCACATATGAATACGAATGCAGAGACATGTATGGTTTTGTGTGTGACGTAAGTGGGGTGATAATGAATTTGTTTTCCAAGTTTAAAAAGAAAACGATAATACTATGCCTTGGAGAGCTTTCCATGACTGTATTAGACCTATCCCATTCTTTTTATTTTCTGTAAAGAACTCTTCTTATTGATATACTTTCCTTTTGATAGAATTGAGATATAATTTCAAACTTACAGAAAAGCTGTAGAGATAATACAAAGAACTTTGGTATAGCTTTCAACTAAATTCCCTAATTGTTAACATTTTTTTCCATAGTGCTTTATCAGTCTCCCTTCAACCCCCCACTCCCTCCCCGTTTTCTGCCTCACGACAGATGATATCTTTCTGGATCATTTGGGAGTAAGCTGAAGACATTAAGCTCCTTTATGAAAAATTCTTAAACGTGTATTTTTTAAGAACAAAGCCTTGTCATTTATAATCACAATATCTTTAGCAAAATAAGAAAATTTAAGATTGATACAAAACTATTACCTAATCCATAGTCCGTATTCAGATTTTGCCAGTTTTCCCTGTAAATGTCCTTCATAATTTTTTTCTCCTGGTCCAGGATCAAATCCAGAAACATGACTAGCATTTAGTTGTTATATATATTCAGTTTCTCTTAATCTGGAATATTTCCTCAGGCTTTCATTGTCTTTTCTAAAATTGAGAGTTTTGAAGAGTATAGGTTGGTTTTTTAAAAAAATCAATTTGCATTTTTTTGGGGTCTGTGTTTTTGGACTGTCTGCTAGTTCCTCATCACTAGATTCAGGGGTGCATTTTTGGCAGGAATATCACACACATGATGCACCCTCCTCATTGCATCATATCAGGGGGCATATGACATTGGCCTGAACCATTATTGGTGATATTATTTCATTTCCTTGGTTAAGGAAGTGGTCAGTAGGTTTTTCTTTACTTTTTTTCTTTCAACAGTAAAATTACAATTAACCCTTTGTAATTAGGAGAATAATGTATTGGGAGATATTTTGATACTTTGTAAAAATCCACACTGTTCTCCACAAACTTTCACCCACTATAAGGAAGAGGATTGCTTTTTTATTTATTAAGCATGGATTCATGCATTCTGTTTTAATTTGATGGGTTATAAACTATTAATATTCCGTATTTTTGATGCTCCAGTTATCCCAGATTTATGATTTTATGATGTGTGCATCTTCAGGCTGGCCTTTGTGCCTTTAATGTCCTCATGTTCTCACTTGAATATTTCTTACTCTCAGGCATAAGATGTCCAGGCTTATCTGAAACTTCCCTGCCCTATTCCTGGAACCTGCATTTCTACAAGGAGGATGGTATTCAGTGTTTAGCAGAGACTTATTTTAAGAATACAAGATTGGAGCTGTTTTTTTTTTTTTTTTTTTTTTTTTTGCTTCTAGGTGTTTTCGGTAAACAGAATTAGGAAACAAGCACACAAACATATGTTTATTTAAAAATATATCTCTATCTATTTCCTGTATCCATGAGTCCATACTGACGCCTCCAATTCCGTTGCAGTGGCACAAGGTTGTTCCCAGCCTAATGCCATTCTGCACCGGTAACTCCCTTCTTCAACAGTGAGAAACCTGGTCCCACTGTCCTCAATAGATTTACTCATTTTCTCAACCTTCCACTATACAGAAAATAGTTTCAGAAACGCTAACCCACTCTACTGTGAAAAGCAAGCCTAATAAATTTCTTTAGACTGAGGTTCTTAAAGGTCTGTTGATTAGTTGATATTGTACCGATGTTAATTTGTTTTGTTTAGTTTTGTTTTTAAAGAAGATGTTGCGGGTAGGAGTTTATTAATTTATTTTTGCTGTGTTGCGTCTTTGTTTCTGTGCGAGGGCTTTCTCTAGTTGTGGCGAGCGGGGGCCACTCTTCATCGCGGTGTGCGGGCCTCTCACTATGGCAGCCTCTCTTGTTGTGGAGCACAGGCTCCAGACGCGCAGGCTCAGTAGTCGTGGCTCACGGGCCCAGTTGCTCCGCGCCATGTGGGATACTCCCAGACCAGGGCTCGAACCCGTGTCCCCTGCATTAGCAGGCAGATTCTCAACCACTGCACCACCAGGGAAGCCCGTTAATTTGTTTTTTTGTTGTTGTTTGTTTTTTGCGGTATGCGGGCCTCTCACTGTTGTGGCCTCTCCCGTTGCGGAGCACAGGCTCCGGACGCGCAGGCTCAGCGGCCATGGCTCACGGGCCCAGCCGCTTCGCGGCATGTGGGATCTTCCCGGACCGGGCACGAACCCGTGTCCCCTGCATCGGCAGGCGGACTCTCAAGCACAGCGCCACCAGGGAAGCCCCGTTAATTTGTTTTTATAAGTATACTCTGGTTACGTAAGATGTTAACATTAGGGAAAGCAAAGTAAGGGATATAAGGGAATTCTTGTTTTTTGCAGCTTTTCTGTAAATATATGACTAGTACAAAATAAAAAATTGTAAAATATTACTAAGGTTTTTCCCCCCTCAGCACACGCACTTTGATATGGTTCTATTTTTCTTTTGAAATACAATGAGGTTTATTTTGTTTGTGTTCCGTTTTAGGGTTTTTCCCATGTTCTTGTTGATAGAATTTTTTGAGCACAAAAATATTAACATGATTCAAAAAGTAAAAATTGTTAATAATATGCACGGATAAGTGTCAGCTACTCTTCCCCATCCCTTCCACCCTATCCCCACCTGTGCCCTGTAGGTATAGTTTCATTACTTTCTGGCTCATCCTTCCAGTATTTCTTTTTGCAAAAATAGGTGTATTTTTCTTATTTTTCCTTCTTTTTATACATACATATATATATATATATATATATATATATATATATA
>NW_020837948.1:23830001-23999105 GCF_003676395.1 Aethalodelphis obliquidens
GGTTACACTTCGCTTTCTTGACATTTATCAGTAAATTCTGGAAGTCATTCCCTATTTGTTCAGTGAGATCTTCGTTGGTCTTTTATGCAGCTGCATAGTATTCCATTTTGAACACCCATTTTAAAATGTCGGCATTTACATTGTATCTGATGTTTTGCAATTACAAGTAATGCTATAATTTATGACCTTGTTTGTATATACTTTCATAATGTTGAAGTTAAATCTTCAGAGAAAAAACTTAAAAGAAGGATTTCTGGTTCAAAAAGAAATCTACTGTAGTTTCCTTAAATACTGTCAAATTTCCTTCCAGAGGGTTGGACCCTTTGACATTCCCACATGCAAAGTATTGAAGTGCTTGTATACCCACTTCCCAGAAAACTAGGTTGTCAAACTTTTAATTTTTGCCAGTTTAATGGGTGAGAAGTGGTATATCAGTGTAGTTTAAATTTGCATTTCTCTTATGAATGAAATGCATATCTTATGATCTGTTTAAGAATTAGTTTATATCCCTTTTTGGTAAGTCATCTGTTTTTTGCCCATTTTTCTATTTTCTATCAGGGTTTTAGAACTTTTTCTCTCAATTTTAGGAATTCTTTCTCTATGCTAGAGATTTTGGTCCTCTGTCTGTGATAAATGTTGCAAATATTTCTTCCAGTTTAATCACCTTCTTTTAAGTTTGGTTACCATCTTTTCTTCTATTGCTATGCAATAGTTCTTTTATTTTTATGTAGCCAAATTAATCAGTCTTTTATTGCCTCTGGAGTCTAGAAAACCTTTCATTATACCTAGGTTTTAGAGAAATTCATCCATGTTGTATTCTAATACTTGAGTAGTTTTAGTTTTCACTTTGAGCTCTCTGATTCATTTGGGTTTAATCTTTTTTATGATGTAAAGCATGGAACTAGTATTATCGTTTTAAAAATGCCTACCTAGTTCCTCCAGGTCATTTATTAAAAAGTACATCTTTCATGTTTCTGTTAGTTCTTAGGCCAATTCTGATAATATTTATTTTTCTTGATACCATGACTATTAATTTTTGGTTCATTTCATCCCTCCAGGCTGAAAGGGATCTTAAAATCTACCACAACAATTGTTTTTTCTTTTATTTCTGATAGGTTTCCTTTACATGCTTTGCTCTTTAGTGCATACAATTCATGTCAGCTTTCTCTTCAGTGATCAATCTAACATAGTCTTCCTCTTATAACTTCTTATTTTTTCTCTTAAATTCCATTAATCTGAAATGAATATTGCTACCACTGTTTCTGTTTGTTTGCACTAGCCTAAATTATCTGCTGTAATTTGGGTTTTAACTTTTTTCTATAATTTTATGTCTTTTCTAAAAAGCACATGGATGCATTTTGTGTTGAACTCAATCTTATAGTTTCTGTTCTTGATGAGTATAAATTAAACCATCCTGTGAACTTGTCAGGCTGTCATGTTACATTTTACTTTGGACTGCTTGCTTTGTGCTTTCTCATTTTTGTGCTTTCTTGCTGGGGTTTTTTGTTTTTCCAAAATCACTTTAATTTATAGTTTTCTAATTATCAAAGCCAGAAATGAAAACACATGTTATACCTTTATTTTCATCCTTTTTATAAACAAGTTTTCATTAAATACTGTTGCAAAGAGTTTTTCCTCTAAACATTTAATCTTCAAATAAAATCAAACACTGCTTCTTAAAAAGCAGCATTTGGCTTTTTACTAATCTTTCCTGTCCTCTCTATTATTGATACAGAAAAAGCATCCTCTTAATGTGATTCTTTCTAGAAGAGAGAGGAGACAGGAATCTAATGCAGGTACAAAGGATTTCACACTGGGGATATTGCCCAATCACTAGAAAATTTTTGTTACCTTTTTGTTCTCCACTGCAGCCTGATTTAAGAGCAATAACACCTTTGTTGCCAGTGCTCTCTGTTAATTATAATCCTCAAACTCCCTGAACATGGTTTAGAACATATACAAGTAATACAGAATTAAGGTTTTAAAGAAAGTAAGTGAAAATGCCCTATTGCAGTCATATTTAAGGGATGCCAAAACTTCTTTACAGTATATGTTTTTCCTTCTACAAATTCAAAAATAAAAATATTGGCTCACTTAAAGCCTTTTATCTAGTCACTGTCAGTTTTCTCTCTGAAGCACCGTGGTTTTATCCAACAGAAAGGCTAATTTTGGACTTGTATTCCCCAAAATATGAATGTTTGACCTAACAATTCCATTTATAAGCAGTATAACAAATGAAAGTGAGAATGAATGAGCTAGAGGGATGATAGGTAGTCAGACTCAGAGTGACACGTCATCACATTATGTGTGTAAAAACCGAAGAGACAGGCTGCATCTACTCTAGGCCCCTGAAAGGGATAGTTGGTGGCATGGTGAAGATTCTGGGCTTTTAGACAGAATAATGTAGATTTAGAATGTTATGACCAGAAGGTGTTAGATTTTTGTTGTATGCTGTACCAAATGTCTTCTTCCTAAAGCAGTTTTGATTCTTTCTTTACAGTGAAGATGCCAATATCTTTATTTTACTGTCACATCTCATCCCTCACCCTCCATCTGAGGAGGGCTGGTGGCCACAGTCTCTATAAGCACGTGAGGTGTTGGCCTGCATGACTGAGGGCTCAGTAACTGCCCAGTTTTAGCAGAGGTGATAGGTGGCCTTGCCTCAGAGCATGGGTGGGAACACAGTTTGTTCTGTGACCTGAGTCCCTTGTCCCTCATATCTGCAAAACATCCCACAGTGCATGTTCATTTTTTCTTTGAGTTAAAGTCCTCAAGTATTTTCCTTCTTTCACCTTAGCTAAGGGCACTAGGTTTCCCTGTCCCCAAATATTTTTTTTAAGTGTTAGGATTGATTAACAAGATATATCTTGTTTCCAGATTTTTCTTTTTTGTTTTTTTTTTGGCCACGGTAGATGACCACAGGGAAATTGATAACTAAATAGCTGGGCTATGGAGAGAGGCAAGAGTTGCTTTCCTAACAAGGAGTAGAGGAGGCAAGTTATTAAGAAAGTGGGAGGCCTGGAGTGGAAGTATCCCTCTGTTCAGCTTCCTACTTGGCTGCGGTCTGTGGACCACTACCTTCCTCACACTCTACTTTTAGCTAGATCTGAAGTTGAGCAAGCTCCAATCCAGTGGTCCTAACACTGCCAGGATGAGCAGGCCCACTGGTTTCTAATTACTTTTGTAGCTGCTTCCCCTCCCCCACTACCATGTAGGGACAGCAAGAACATTGGGTCAGAGGAAAACCCATAACTGGAGAAAAGCATAGGTTGGGGGGAAAACAATTCAAAGTATTTCTAACAGTTCAAAATAAGAAATATCTGTGACATTATATTTTCCATTTCTGGGTTCACTGACTTGTGACATATTTAATAGAAGAAGTATTAGAAAGCATCACTGACAGGGCTTTTTTGTTGTTGTTGCTTCCTGGCCTAAGAAACTGAAATAGGGCATGCCCAGCAGGGCTTCTCACAACAGTGACAGTGAGGAAAGAATTCCGTGTGTCATCCTCATTGATGCAGGTGCTCCAAGCCTCACATCTTCCAGGACTCTATTTGTCAAACCACCAGTCTGATCATTTTTTCTGAATAGACTGCCTTGACAGTTCAGTGAGAACACACACGCTGTGTCAGGGAGGGTTACACAGACAGGGAGAAGTATGTGAAGGCTCATAGACTTGAGCCTATAGGGATGGATTTGGAAAAGGAAGTGAGCCCTTTGGTCCAAGTCTTGGTTGATGGTACCAGCACACCCGTAATCAAGTATTCCAAGTCCTAAGCATAGGGCACAATCATCATCAGCATTTCTGGATCATTTTTGTGAAGAGATTTTCTGGGATGGCAAGAAGAAGTAAGTGTATGACAGAATCACAAAGAGCATGTATACCTGTTGATATTCTAGGACCACATTAAACAAAAAACAGTGATAGCATCAGGAAATTAATAAATGAATCCAGAGTCCAGTAACTTGTTCTAAGAATTAATTAGGTGAGGGGGAGAATTTATAACTTCTACTGCGAGGTATTGAAATTATAATAAGGTAGGTAATATTTTAGGGGTGTTTAATATTTAATTGCCTTATATTGGAAATAGCGTTAAGAATATCTACCATCATTTGGTAAAATAGATGCAAGGTGTTACAGAGCTCCACTGATATCTGTGTCTTTTTATATTCCTTTGTAGATGAGAAAAAGGGGGCTCAGAAGGATTAAGGCTGTTCAAGTACATAGAGCTATAGCAAGAAGCAGATCTCAGTTCCAAACCCAATTCTGACTTGTTTTAACCCCCTATTCTTTCCATTTTGTCATTCTACTTCTCAAGACTGGGCAAAGTTGAAAGACAGTAGGGATGTAAAACTTTAATCCATCTCTCAAGGTTTGAATGAAACCTAACCAACAGATTTTTCTCCCAGTTCCCATATTGTTTTGGAATATAATTATTTGATCATTACAGATACCTTGATGGAGAGTCTCTTGGAAAACTGTTGCCAATGGAGGTGAAATTAGGGAGAAAGCATATGAAATTTCCTAGATCTACTACCTGTTATGACTTTGGTTCATCATTTTTTTTGAGAGCATAGAGTCTTCTTTCTAGTGGCTAACCCATGACACTGTGTATAAGTAGGGGAAATGAAGAAAATTATTGAGGAAGGTGGTGCTATTGTAATTCACAATGATTTGTGGTGGTCATATGTTCTGGTACTGGCTGCAGAGAAAAGACAGGCTAGGATGTGGTCGGTTGAAGTGTAACAGACTCAATTAACATTAGAAATTTTGGAAAACAAAGTATAAATTAGAGAAAGTCATAGATCTCACTAAAGACTGGTTATCTAAAGAGCACTCAGAGGATCTTTCTTAATGTTAAAAGCCATGTGGGGAGAGGCTTGGTAATATCAGGTAGAGTTGGGTTCATTCAGCAAATTGCTGACCACAAGGTCTATGCAACAGATGAGTCCTCACCTCCTCTTCAAAACTGTGGTTATTTGGTATTGTTTAAAATACAGAAACAAGAGATCATACACTTTTGTTGAATCATCACCAGTCTTCAGATACTTTGTATACTTTGTATACATATACTTTGTATACATATACTTTGTATACTTCATATACAAAGAAACAGGAAAAGTAAGATCAATTTTGGACTAAAGAATTACATCCTACATGAGCTGCAGTTAATTGGGAATAGGAGAATAAACAGCAGACAATGAAATCTAAATTAAAACTCACATTCTCTTCTCTCTTCTTCAGCCAGAGGAACAATACATTATTCTTGCCCTAATCTTCTAGTGTTCTGGGATGGTGGGGCTAATTGATCAGTAAGATGATAATTAAACTGAATTCTCTGCTATTGGGCCTTTCAGTCACAGTAGAGATAGCATATACAAGAACTAGCTGCAACAATTGCAAGAAATTAATCATCTTTTCACAATATCTCTTCCTTACATCCAGTGTTCACACCAAATACTTGATATATTCTTGTATGTTACCCAGAATAAATAAAAGAAATTTTTTTATTTCATCCATGAAGTAGAAATCCTGATGGAGTAGGATTTTGCAGTTCGTTTAACTCAGCAGTATGTTCTGGTAAGCAGTGCTCTAATAGTTTTTCTTTCACTTATTTCCAGGCTTTGTCCTACACTGACATATATAAGACGTGTGAAAGAGCTTCATTTTCAGCCACTCTGGATGGGTAATAAACGGTAAGTGATTCTCAAGCAATCTACAGGAATCATACTTTTATGTCCTTGATGTTGAATGGAAATGTTTGATTTTTGCCTCAGTTATAGAGAATAGTTATGAAAGTGATTTTGTTCATTAAATTATGCAAGGTGATGAATGTATAGCTCTAGTTTTGTGTTAAAGAAGAAAAATACTTGGTATACTAGCAACTTGCAATGTCGTAAGGTACACACCAAAGGGTATGGTGCAGAATAAAGGAGAAGAGGGCAAAAGCAGATTTCTCTGAAAATGAAGGAGTCATTTTTAAGTTTAGGCCAACCCAAGAGGGTTGGTTTAAGAGCTGTCCAAATGAAGCCTTATTTTTATGATGTGTTACCCTTACCACTGACCAGCTCTTCCACACTGCTGTCACCTCAAAGGTGGTTTTTCTAAATCCACTGGATTCTTAGAGTAAATTTGGAAAGAGATGTGTTTGCAGCAGTAACTGACCAGTTCCCTTTCACAGAAACCCATCTTAACTGCCCATGAAACAAGCCTAATAAAACTTGTGAAATTTACTAGTTGCCATTCACCTCCCTGTACCAAACATGCACAGACCAAGAGTACAGACCATTTGCCAGGTGGTATGTGACATGTTAAGAGTTACACTCATTTATGTTGATTATGCTATTAGGAGCTGCGCCATCACGTGTATATGTGAATAAGCATGTGTGTAATCCAAACGCTTAGAGTGCATCACGGGTCCCTCATGATAAATAAATACATGTGAAGAGATGAAATAAGTAGTTTAGATCTAAATTTCTGCAACATTAGTTCATAGACAGTGGTGTACCCTGATACGTTCTTCAAGTAAATTTGCCGGTAAACTGGGAATAAAATAATTCTTGAAAGCATCTGTGCCCCTAGTTTATATACAGGCTTTGATGAAACAGCATCACTTTCCACATAATTTGGAAACAAACTGAATTAGAAATGAGACATGGGGGACTCAAAAAGAATAGTAAGCCGGCTGGGTCAAATGGTTTTGACTATAATATTTCATAATGAGAGAAAAGTCTTAGTGACTAGGGTATGGAGTAATGGAAAAGTTTCTTCCAATTGGCAAAGTGGGAAATAAAAATGATCAACATGCATCGGGTGATAATCAGTCATTTCACCTTGAAAATAATGTGAAGAGTGAACCTTTAGACATCTCAAGTGACCAAACAAGTATGTGCAGAAATTAACTTTTTTTTTATTATATATCATATAATGTAGTAGTAAAGTCTGAAGTGCATGAATAAAAAGTTAGTGAAATTACAGGAGGAACAATCTATATAGCAATAATAGGTGCATTCCCTGTGCATCTGAAAGAAAAAAAAAAGAGTTTTCACTCATTTTGGCCTAAAACTTAGTGTTCAGGTTCCCAGGATTCTGACATCAGAACCCGGATAACGCTGATTAGAACCATAGGGGCTTTACAATAAAAGCTAAAATATTGACCATATGATGGCAAAAAGTCTTATTTTGTGGTTAACTGATTCTCTTCTAGCTACTCTCTGATGAAGTTGGTGGTGCTGTAGAGGAGGACCGCCGCCTCCTGGACGAGGACCGGGACCGCTCAGCATCGTAGGGGACATGCTTGTCGTAGTTCTCCATCTGAGCCTCAAGGAAATCTCTCTGCTGCTGCCTCATGGTCTGGCTTATGAGCCCAGGTAGGGCATGGATGCTACCAATCAAAGTCTCCAATTTGGTTTCCAGGGTAACGATCCTCTTCTCAAAGTCTTCACTCCTTTCGTTTAAGTCGGAAATCATGTCATACATGATGTTCTGGGTCTAGAAAACAGGATTGAGAGAATAGAGAGATGAAGAGCGAAGTTTTAATTCACTTGCCCTGGAAGCAAACTATCAACTCTCAGAGCTTGAGGGCTGGTCTCCTTTCGGTGACATGCAATGCAGCAGTGGGGTCAGCTAACTGAACACTTGACCTGGCAAAGCAAATTCAGTGTGTCCGTTCAATGCCAGGATTTAGGAAAGAAAAGATCTTAGGCCTTAATTTGATCCAGCTGCAGAAAATGGTGTGCAGGTACTGCTGGTGGTATGTCCAAGGATTTTAGGTGGTGTGCAGGTAGACAAACACGTTTTGATTTCATATTTATGTATATATTCTAATGGTTGTTAGAAAAGTTAGCATGTCAAATTCATTTTGCAACATGTAATACTAATTAGGGCAAGGCTGATTTTTAAAAACAAGCCGATTTAAAGAACAATACATAATAGTACAGATGGTATTAGGATGTAGCAGAAATTTTGAGCGTGGAATATGAATGAAGTTTAGGACAAACTGATTTGATCAAGTAATTTAGTAACTTAAAGCAATTAATATCTTTTTGCTCTCCTATGTTCCAAATTACAGGCTCTCCATTGGGTCAAATAGCATTTTTATAGGTAACTGCTGAGAGAATAAAAGTTAGGGGAGACACTAAAGTTACCAATCCACCTTGTTGGCTATGGCTGAATCAGAACTAAGTGGTTTGAAATAGGAAAATGCTTTTGGTGCCCTAGAGAATTTTGCAATTGGTTGTCCTGATCAAAGGGTATTCATAACTCTGACGCCCAGTTATAGTTCCGGAAATAGCCAGGAGACGGGGAAAGAAGACCTCAGGGCTGATCAGCTCAGAGCCAGAGAGGGAAGGGGGTGCTCAAGAAGGGAAGGCTGGAGACATTAACCTTAGCCCAGTGCAGCCTTTCCCAAGCCTAGACCCCTTTGGCTAAGCCTGCCCTCCTGTCTTATTTCCCTCTATAATATGTGCTCTTATCCTGCTTAACAACCTCTTAATGGTGATAAATGATGATGAACTGATTAAATAAGGGAGTTACTGTTCGGAACACAGGCACCTCCTTTGAGTTTGGCCAGGAAGACAGAGTGCATTAACTTTATTTTTACTGTTGATACATAGTCTTGAGACTATATGAGCAACATCCGTTCATTCAGAAACCCTTATGGCATGGATAGTCCTGCAAACATAATAATAAGCACGGCGCTAAAGAAATAATTGAGGGGCTTCCCTGGTGGCGCAGTGGTTAAAGAATCTGCCTGCCAATGCAGGGGACACAGGTTCTAGCCCTGGTCTGGGAAGTTCCCACATGCCGTGGAGCAGCTAGGCCCATGAGCCTGCACAACTACTAAGCCTGCACTCTAGAGCCCGTGAGCCACAACTACTGAGCCCGCGTGCCTAGAGCCCGTGCTCTGCAACAAGAGAAGCCACCACAATGAGAAGCCCATGTACCACAACGAAGAGTAGCCCCCACTAGCCGCAACTAGAGGAAAAAAATCCCACGCGCAGCAACGAAGACCCAACACAGTCAAAATGAAAAATAATTAAAAGATACAGCATGTTGCCTCATAGATATATAATTTTACTTCAAGAGACTATCTATTATATATAATAGTATATATAATATGTATTTATATATGCTATATTACATATAGTGAAATGATATATAATATATATATTATTTTCAAGGGGTCTCTTATTTTTTCATAAAAATACCCAATTTCTTTTATCATTTGATCTAGGAGTGGTGGAAGAACCTGCCCCATCTTTGTCCATGATGTGTCCCAGTGAGAACAATGTGTGTAAATACTGAGCACATCTTCAGGCCTCGTATGTGTGTGCTGCCCAGCCTAAATGAATGATATATGATCTCCCAGGGGTAAGTCATTAAATACTTCACTTATCATCTTCTATGTATAAGATATCAAATATTCATCTTCAACATATTTATACAGTATGTATTATTGATATACATTAAAAAATGAATATAATTAAGTGTGTTATTTCATGGGACTAGGACAAATGGATGTAATTTTTGGAGAATATACTGGAGGCTTTATAAAGGACATAGCAGTTATAGCAAACAAACAGCAGAACACAGGTCCAACAGAGAGTTGCCTCTTTCAAAGGATTCATGTTAACAGGCTCAACACTTACACATAAATCTATTCTAATGCCTCCTATAGAATTTAGAACATTGAAAGGTAATGTTGTCATTATTGACAAATATTCACATTTTGAAAGTGGACTTCACTTGAGAGGAACAACCAAAAATAAACCAGATAAAGCGTATAACTGATAGAAGAATTGGGGATTATTAATGTCCTTTTAAAAAGTGGTATGAAGACCTTGAATAGTCAAAACTATCTTGAGAAAGACGAAAGGTGCTGGAGGAATCAGGCTCCCTGACTTCAGACTATAGTACAAAACTACAGTCATCAAGACAGTATGGTACTGGTACAAAAAGAGACAGGTAGATCAATGGAACAGGATAGAAAGCCTGTTGCTTAAAATATATAAAAAATAATTTTATTGATGAGTCCTATTTAGCCCTGAACCTCATAGTAAAGCCTAGAATGTGGTTCTGCTCTCATAGAGATGAGACTAAACTACATATAAGCATTCCCAAAGTACTATCTCATAGTCCACTTACGTTTCTTACTGAACTTCCAAATCACTGCAAGTAGGAAAGCTTTTAGAATGGGGTTGAACAATGTAGGTAGGGAAAGTGCATATTAAGTAAGAGTTTCAGAAGAATTCTTATAAGTTGGGCCATCATGTCAGCATAGTTTGTTGGTTTGATTTGTTAAATAAGTTTGGGGTGGCCTCCTCCTGAAGCATTATTGATTTCTATGCAGTGGTTAGTTCCAATAGATGCAATCATGAGGGCTGAGACCCCAGCTTACCTTTGCCAGGTCCACCAAGGTATTTGCTTGATCATTCAGTTTCCTCTGCTCCATTTTTACACTTCTTAATCTAAAAGACAGAATCTGAAGTCAGAAAGGTTCCTTTTCTTCCCTACGACTATCGTAAGCCTTCCAAAGAGCATGCACAAAATTGACAAGAGCAAATAACTGCATGGATAATGCCTTGAATATTTGGCATAAAGTCCAAACTGGTTATGTATCTGGTACAATGAGAAGCATGCTTCCCCAACACCGCAAAAAGGAAGGGAGAGAGAAAGAGATGAGGTGTCCTTAGGACAACTATTTACTAGGTAGTTAAAGTTCAACTGAGAAAGGCTCATAAGGCTTTAACTATATGAGAAAAACCAAAACATTCCTTAAAGACCCAGTATCGTGACAAATAGACATAGGAAGAAAAATGCAAAGCAACTGGAATTTTATCAATGTTGGAAGCAGTAAGCACCTTCCTATGCCTATGTGACTAGATACAGGTGTTAGCCCTATTTAGTCTGAAATGGATTGGGTTAGGTATTTGAACCTGATGAAACACAGTGATAAGTGAGATTCTCATTAGCAAAAACAAAACTTTTATTCAACCAGCAGCACGATAACTCAAAACACATAATTCTCTTATTCGTCATTGTATTTCACTTGACTTTTATCTTAAACTGCCATTGAATTTGAAGGGAAGCCAGACCATTTCCTTGGGAGAACTTCCTTTAATTTTTATTCTAGATAAAGGCACAGGACAATTAAAGTGTCTGACAGGTGGGATCTCTTCTACTGGTAAAGTTACCTTTAGAAACTTTTAAATATCAATGTGTGTATCTGATTGACAGTCAAAAAGCTGGTTTTCTTAAAGACAAATTCTGAATGAGTACCTACTATTCCTTAACTTATTCACAGTAATATTTCAACAAACATTTACTCAGTGCTTGTTATGTAGCAAGAAATTAAGATTTTCCAACCAGAGAAAAGTAGTTGATTGTCCTTTAAGCCAACAATTCAAAGCCATGCTCCAAAAGAGAAGCAGGTCTCTCTGAGCTGCTTTGTGAAAAACCCACGCTAACCTTATCACTTTGATGACGAGTCCTTTGCAAAGTATAGTGTTAATGTTGGAGAGAGTACGCTTGAGTATGTCCCAATTTAAATGAAAGGTAATTGGTTAAAGGGATAAAAAAAAATTCACAGGGCAAGATTTTACTGCCAGGGAGATTTTTGTAACACATGTTCACGATGCTCAGTGATCCTGTTCTGAAATGTGGATATCCAATATGTCACCAAATCTGCTCCACAGTGAAGAGACAGTGCCTTCTGCCAGTAAGAGTTGAACTGACACCTGCTTACAACATGATCTTTAACAGTCTAAAACAGTTTAAGGTTAGAACTTGTGATTGTGACTATGTGTTTCTTTATTAGAAGACTTGGAACTAATTTAACTGGCTCCTTTTTATGTTATTATAGTGATGGAAAATGTTTCAGTCTAAAAGAAATTTACAAACATATATTTAAATCTAATATGTTGTTGAGAAATGTTTCTCTAAGTACTTACAAGGGTTACAATTCTTGATGTGTGCCTTTTAAAAACAAGTCAAAAAAAAAAAAAACCAAACACAACAAAAAAAACCAAGCAAAGCAACTTTAAACATGTGTGGGTCATTACAGAGAAATGTACTAGAAAGACTAAGTGTCAGACATGTATTCTGTCCGCCTTGGCCCTAACCTGACATTCAGTTTCTTCATGTATGAAAAGAAGAGGGTTAGATTAGGACTTTGTTTTTGAAGTGCTGGATTTATACCAACAGAGGTGTTCTAGATGACTAAATGATACTCAAACAAGACATTAACCAATACTAGAACAGATGGAGAGAGAGTTATTCCCTTTAATTCTCTTCCAATTCTTGATTATTATAAGAAAAATGTCTCAGGCTAGTCCTATCCTGTTTTTATCTCCTAACAAACACCTGCTCTTCCCCTGTTTTTAAAAAAAGAGGGAGGAGAATCTCAGCTCAGAGCTTTCTGCAGGCAACAGCTTGTGGCTAGAATTCAATACCAGTGTTTCAATTGTCGACTGATGTTCCCTTTACCTCACTCTCCTTGCTGGGAGTGATATATTTTTAAATCCACTTATGATAGGGATTTATCATAAGCTTTCTTTTCAAATTTAGGTAAGTCATAGCAGAGCTGGCACATGAAGTTCGGGGACACCGGAGCAGAAGCCTCCAGCAACTCGTGAGGGCAGCACGGCCCTGAGCCCTACTAGCCTGGTTGAACTGCCTGAAAGGTAGGAGAACTGGTACAGAAAGCCTACGTAAGCTGCAGCTGCCAGAATAAAAGGTAACATGCAGTTGTGTTTTTCACTTCTTCCCCCCACCCGCCCTCACCCCCAAAAAAGAAGAATAAGAAACATATGTTGATTTCTTCCTTGTGAACTTCACTTATCACAGGAAAATATCATGATTTTGGAACACATTTCCATAGCAGCAATCAGACTACTAAAATTCACAAATAAAGGATCCGCTTGGGTGCATGCAGCCAGTAGAAAATTCTGCGAATGTTGAGAGGAGCGGCTCACACAACTTACTTCCGAGCTCTATTTTCATTTTGTTGAAATAAAAAGACAAAACAAAAGAAAAGAAACTGTAAAATATTCTGGAACAAAATAACACAGAGTGGTGTTCATTCATGCACAGGGGGCTCGATTCATTAGCTGGAAGGTCCTGTTAAGATTCTGCAGGATTTTGGCATATCGATCAGAAAGAAATGCTATTCCATTATGTTATCATCCTTCTGCATCGCTACTCTACTTCCCCACCTGAAAGCACATAGCTTCCTCCAGAACTAGAGTTCGGAAGGAAGAAGTTGTGTAAAGTCATCTTGGCCTCTTTGAAACATGATGTTCAAGTAAACAATAGGAGACATTTTTGCCTAGTATCAAAAGATAATATTCTAAACAATAGGATTATAATTTTTGGAGGGGGGTACGTCTTTTCCAAGTTGGTCTTTTGAGAAGCCGGGGCTATTGAAGAGCCTGGTCTTCTGACAGGGGGTTAACCTAACACTCTCTGTTATAGACATCACATTTATTGGATTTCTTGGCTGTGAGACAAGTTCATGTTAATTGATGGGTCTCTAGCTGAGACCGAAGAATGAGAAACTGTAAAGTTGATACCAGAAAAAGTGGTAAAAGTTACAGAAACAGAATGCTTCATGGCACTAAGTGACGATCCCCAAAGACAGCTACGTTACTGAAGAGAGGACACAGGCCTGCAGAGTTAGGCATCCAACAGAGACTAGCAAGGTCATGTGTCCGGGAGAGAGGCTGGGAAAAGAGAAGGAGAGTTGAGATAGAGGAGGCTGGTAGAAGGGGGAGAGAGCTGCTGCAAAAGCTCTCTGGACAAATCAGAGGAGAGCAGAGGCCAGGAGAGCTCTAGCAAGTCAGCTGGTACATTTTCCCTCAAGTGGCAAGGTCCGATTTCACCTGGTGCTGCCTGACAAGGCTGGGGCAGTAAAGGCAGTAAAGGCCTTGCCCGTAGGAATCGAGCCCTGTGTGCTTTCATGTATGGCTTCACTCATTAAGTTCAGTGAAAGATAATTATGCATAATTAGCATAACCTATCCACACCCAGCCCATCTACTTTTCACAAAGTATAAGTACCCTCCCACCTCAAGGAAACCCAACAGCCCCAAGACTAATTTATAAAACAATTCAGAACATTTTTGCGTTGCTTAAAGCTCATCTACTTTAGAAGTACACAAGGCTACAGAAGAAACAATGAGAAATGTCTGAAAGAAGCAGAAGAATCACATGTGGTTTCCTCTGTTACTCTACCCAAAAACAGCACGCTGAACAACCCATGTAACCTACACCACGAAACCCTTCAAATCATGTCAGTACAGCTTGTAGCAATATGCCAATGGCCTAGGGACAGTTTTTACACTGAGTTTCACCAAAGATTTTTTGCCTAATTTTTTTTTTTTTTTTTTTTTTCGGTATGCGGGCCTCTCACTGTTGTGGCCTCTCCCGTTGTGGAGCACAGGCTCCGGACGCCCAGGCTCAGTGGCCATGGCTCACGGGCCCAGCCACTCTGCGGCATGTGGGATCTTCCCGGAGCGGGGCACGGACCCGTGTCCCCTGCGTCGGCAGGCAGACTCTCAACCACTGCGCCACCAGGGAAGCCCCTGCCTAACATTTTATTATAAGAATGTTCAAACCTAAAGCAAAGTTGAAAAAGTTTTATAATGACCACCCATAAATTGTCCCCCAGGGTTTTGAGTGTGAATGTATTCCACACTTAAGAGTTCTATGACAATTTATATAAATATAGAAATACCCACTATTTACACATGGCTACAGAATTATATGACAAAAATTGTCAAAGCGTTTGCTTTTTTTTTTTTGGTATAAGGAAATTTATCAATGGCATCAAAGGCAAGTCACGTTTCATTACATATTGAACAGGTAAGTTACACTAACAGGAAGGGACACAAATACAATCCTGGAGGAAATGGGATATGTGGATGCTCAACCCAAAGACTGACCCACTTGCCTACTTCCACGTCATCTCACATCCTTTCCATCCTGGGACACCACATTTTCTCACACCCGCAAAGGTAAGTTTTCATTTTAATAGATCTGAACAATATAGGTTAGTATCGAAACATACAAAGAATGATTTCTCCACAGTATACCATGTGTACCTCTTGTATGAATGTTGCGGTTATTGTGTTGTACGGTTTGGGGGCTGTAGGAATGATGACTCTACCAGGAAATTTTACCAGGTGACCCTTGAGGGAGAGGTAAAGGCTCAGCATCTCTCAGGGGACCCACTCTCTTAGGTCTAAGCTTCAAGGAGTCAAGATGTGGAGGCAAGTGGTCCTAGGTGGTGGCACCTGGTTATAAAGGTAGCTGTGAGCTCCAGGGAGCGAATTCCTGCTTGGGAGCCAGACCGAACACAATGTTGCTCTCTGTGTTTTTCACTTTTACTCTCTCCCAGACTTTGAAAGAGTACTCGCTTAAAATTCTTTTCCTTATATGGGGAAAATGCATAGTTGTGTGTCCAATCAAGTCACAGAGCTAAAGGAGAAATAATGTCACTTTGGTGTTGGTGGCAGCAAGGGAAAGAACATGTGTGAATTGCTAAGAGTAGCAATGAGGACCAGCTTACTCTACCATATATGCAGAGTCTCCTATTTTAGAGCTCAGGGTGCTTGGATTTTATTTTCATTAAGAAAGGTAGCAACTTCTATACAAGTACATGTATGTCTATAATTATAGACATATTCCACATTTTCAGTGATACCTATTTAAGAAGGAGAGTGGATGGCAGATGAAGAGGTGAAAGATGAATGCTTGGTGATTTTCAACGGAATGTGAGTGTAATATATGTATGAATTCCCTAAATATGTAAAATTAACACTTCAGCCTCAGAACTTCCTGTCTGCTGTACTAATTAGCTCTAAGAAAACACATCTCCCTTTATAATCAGGATACCTAGTATTTACCTACCTTTCCACGATTACCCTGGTAGGTTGCATGAGAAAAGCCACTTTTCTGACCCACAAAATGTGATGCGTCTGCCCTGCCCCATACAGAAATGGCATTAAGAGCAAGGCTGCATGGCATCATAACTGACACCCGCATAATGTACTTACGGTAAGGATGCTGCCAGCCTGGGGGAGAAAGACCTGGTGCTTTCAAATTATCATTGAAACTTGCTAGATAGAGATTTGTATTTTACGAGTCTATGATGGTAGGTATAACAATAACAATAAAATGGCACGAAGGACTTAAACAAATTGAATAACAGTGGCCTCGATGAAGTCAGAATAATGACTGCAAGGCCTATAGGAACTCTAAACTCTATAATGAACACATAGCATCTAGAAAATCCCCCAAGTTCTGAGTAAAAACTAATTTAAAAATTCGAGTATTAAGTCAATTGTACGTACTACCTTCATATAAAGATGCTTGGCAGTATGTTAATTTCTTTAAAGAGTCTGTAGTAGATACAAACTAAACATCTTAGAGCAAACTATATGAATAAGTAAATCAAGAAATACAATTTTAACTAAAATTATTGCTTCTATCTAAAAAAAGAAACTGAATAGACCCTTTAATTAATATATTATGTGGCTATTCTCCCAATAATAAATGATTTTTAACCATCAAATGAACTGACAAATGAAATCCTGAGAAAAATTATGGAATTATTAAAATGCCAAATAACGTCTTCTGGGAACAAACATGATAATATTCTCTTTTTCCCTCCCGCGTGAAAGAAGAATAAGCAGGTGCAAGAATTAAAACCCAGAGATACAAATGCAGAATGAAAGAGGAGAATGGTACTTACTGATGAATAGCTTGCAAGAATTTCCGTTGATGTTTTCTGACTTTTGCATGATCTATCTTTTTTACTAGCTTTGTATTTTTGTAAATTAGCCATGTTTCCCTGAGTACATTGGCAGCTGCGTTTTTCACCTGTTAGGAAAAGAAACAAACACAGCAGTTGATAAATTCCAGAGCAGAATCCTTTGCAACTTGGCTGGCTGTCATGCTCTTCATCCCAATGATCATGGTAAGCTCTAGCTCTGTTTAGTAACTGTATCTCAAAAAATTTTTTCTTGACTCTGTGCCTGTCTAAAAGTACCTGTATCTGTCTGGGAATGCTTACCTTGAAGTATGAGGGGCTAATGATCTCTTTCACGGCTAACTTCTACTCTAACTCTACCCCATGAGGAACCTTTCAACTACCTTTTCTTTTTTTTTTTTTAAATCAAGAGGTGCTGCTTTCTTCACCTTGTATCGCAGTTGCTCTCTCCATGTTCTTCGTTTTCCTGGAGAAAGGCAAAATGCCAGAAGGCCAAGGTTAACCCTGTCCTTTGCAAGCTTGCTCGGCATTTCTGGCTGTGCACTACAGGAAGGGCATGTTTCCCCTGCTGAATGTACAAGAAGACCCAGTCATCCAGCCTCCCAGGGTGACTTAGCAAATTGCTTGTTAGCGTACTTTAATCAACTGACAGAGAGTCTGTGTTGTCATGATTTTGTTGGTAATTTAAGTACACTGCCTTTCACATGGACAGGACAAACCTAAAGGATAGAGTCATGAAAGTAACACTGCCAAGACTTACTGCAGCTGATGGAAGGTGTGAATACTTCCTAGTGAGACTTCAATCACTTGCTTTCCTGACACTTTCAAGTCTTCAAAGATTCCTGCCAGTTGGTAAGTCCTCTTCCTTGCTCACAAGACAAGAACTGATGACCCAGAGCTTTCACTTGTGCTTGTTGTTAGCTACTTATTCTGGGAAGTTGAGTCATTTAATTCTTTTGAGTGATCGATAAAGGGTGTCTCACAAGGGGAGCTGCAGAATAGAGGGGGGCTGGGTGGAGGAAGACAACTTTTTAAAGACAGGCAGTGTGGTGGGGTAAGACAGAACAGTGAACTGGGCTGCAGAAATGGGTTCTAAGTTCTTGACTGTGGACCAACCAAGTCAGGTCAAGGAGACAAGCTAACCCGGCAGGATTTTAGTTTGCCCTAACATGAGAAGGTTAGAGAGAATTATTGTTAAATTCCTTTTCAGCACTTAGATTTACAATAAGGAAGAGTATTATAATTTACCAAAACTATGGCCCAAGTATGTATGTGTATTTTTTCACTTTAGCAGAGAAAACATCAGGTTGGGTGGCTGAGGGTGAACCCTTTTTCATGGTGCTGAGTTTTCTTTTTGAGTGAAATTGTATGGCTAGAACCCACTTTAAGAACATGGCTGGTTTCTGAAGACTGCTTTTAGTTGTGACTTCCTCTGTATATTCATTAGACTCTGCATGGAGAACATTCTCCAACCAAGAGAAAGACGAAACACGGGGTGTTGAGCACCAGCGGTGCGTGTAAGTGACTTGTCCGCAGTGAAGTTAAAAGGTGGTCCAGTGAACTCTTGCTCTTCGTTCTTATGGAATCATTTCTCTTCCTCACAAGGTAAGAGTCACCATTCAGAAGCCTCTTCCATCTGACACTGGTCTCCTTTGCAAAGGTAAGGAACTGGATGTAGTGTAATTTGCTGAGGTTGGAGGACCTTGCTTTTATTTTTAATTAAAACATTTTTATTTTATATCGGGGTATAGTTAGTTGATTAATAATGATGTGTTAGTTATGGGTGTACAGCAAAGTGATTCCGTTATAACCATTCAAGTATCCATTCTTTTTCAAATTTTTTTCCCTTTTACGTTATTACAGAATATTGAGCCGACTTCCCTGTGCTATGCAGTAGGTGCTTGGCGGTTATCTATTTTATAGGCAGTAGTGTGTACATGTCAGTCCCAAACTCCCCATCTATCCCTCACCCCCACCCTTTCCCCCTGGTAACCATAAATTCGTTCTCTAAGTTGCTGTTTCTGTTTTGTAAGTGTTTCTGTTTTGTAAATAAGTTCATTTGTATCATTTGTCTTTTAGATTCTGCATATAAGCGACATCATATGATGATATTTGTTTTTCTCTCTCTGACTACTTCACTTAGTATGATAATCTGCAGGTCCACCCATGTTGCTGCAAATGGCATTATTTCATTTTTTAATTTATGGCTGAGTAATATTCCATTGTTTATCTGTACCACATCTTCTTTACCCGTTCCTCTGTTGATGGACATTTAGGTTGCTTCCTTGTCTTGGCTACTGTAAACAGTGCTGCAATGAACATTGGGGTGCATGTATCATTTTGAATTATGGTTTTCTCTGGGTATGTGCCCAGTAGTGGGATTGCTGGGTCATATGGTAGCTCTATTCTTAGTTTTTTTAAGGAAACTCCATACTACTCTCCACTGTTTTACCAATTTATATTCCTGCCAACAGTGTAGGAGGGTTCCCGTTTCTCCACACCCTCTCCAGCATTTGTTGTTTGTAGACTTTTTGATGACGGCCGTTCTGACCCGTGTGAGGTGCTACCTCACTGTAGTTTTGATTTGCATTTCTGTAAATAATTAGTGATGTTGAGCATCTTTTCATGTGCCTCCTGGCCATCTGTATATCTTCTTTGGAGAAATTTCTATCTAGGTCTTCTGTCCACTTTTGGATTGGGCTGTTTGGTTTATTTTTGATATTGAGGCACATGAGCTGTTTGTAAATTTTGGAGATTAATCCCTTGTCAGTTGCATCGTCTGCAAGTATTTTCTCCTATTTTATGGGTTGTCTTTTCGTTTTGTTTATGGTTTCCTTTGCTGTGAAAAAGATTTTGAGTTTAATTAGGTCCCATTTGTTTATTTATTTCCATAACTCCAGGAGGCAGATCAAAAAAGATTTTGCTGCAATTTATGTCAAAGAATGATCTTCCTATGTTTTCCTCTAAGAGTTTTACAGTGTCTGCGCTTACATTTAGGTCTTTAATCCATTTTGAGCTTATTTTTGGTGTTAGTGAGTGTTCTAATTTCATTCTTTTACATGTAGCTGTCTAGTTACCCCAGCACCATTTATTGAAGAGACTGTCTTTTCTCCATTGTATATTCTTGTCTCCTCTGTCATAGCTTAATTGACCATAGGTGTGTGCGTTTATTTCTGGGTTTTCTATCCTGTTCCATTGATGTATATTTCTGTTTTGGGGCCGGTACCATACTGTCTTGATGACTGTAGCTTTGTAGGAGGACCTTGCTTTTAAAGAGAGAGGAGTGGGAAGTGACTAGCCAGCACTGCCTGGGGTTGGGACAGGCCCTTCCCTGCCAGCAAGGAGAAGGGCTGGCTACTGGAGGTCTCAGCTATTTGAGCAGATATACTGCCTGGAGGACTGGTAAGGGCCCTGGTATATCCTCCCTCCCTGGTTTTATCCGCTCAAGACACAGAGTAAGAACCTAGAACACAGACCAGCGAGGCACCGAGAAAACTGGGTAAGAAGTGATGAGACAAGAACACAGCAGTTCAACACAGCAATTAATTTTGGTTTGGATTCTCATCTAAAGTCTATAAAATTTTCAAAGGTGATCCAATGCTTGTCCTTAATGTATCTTAAATGATTCTTTTTCTTTGGGACGGTGGGGGAATGACTGCAAGGGTGTAGGGAACCTCAGAGTGTACTGCAGTGGGCGATAACCCCTGGACCTTATATTGTAGGATTCGTATTCACTAAACATGCAATGTAGATGACAGGCTGAAAAATAATTGACTCCTCATCTGAAAATGAAATCCCTACAACTGCTTTTAAGAACTGTGAAATATATCCATTTATGGCGAAACATCCCCTTTCTAACTAACTAACTAACTCCCTTTCAAATACAAATTCCCTTTGAGAGTAAATCTCTCAAAGCATCTTATTTAACTTATCCTCTACTGATAATAGTAGATTTTTTCCCTCGGTTCCTCATAGGGTTGAAAGGGAACAGAAGACAGGGTGGAAACACCTCAGTGTTTTACAGGTTTGAAGGACGGGAATTGTTACATGAAAATGCTAATCCAAACTTACAGGAAAAACAGGTGAGAGGAGAAGTAGGTCTGCGCATTTGTGATCATTGAGATGAAAGTTTATTTGCAGTTAAGAACTCTGCTCTATAGTCATGTAACAATGTAACTCTGGAGCCCCTGCTCCACTTTCCAGGGCATTTACAAAGTTTTAGAGGTCACGTCATTGTTTCTCCCTAGCTCAGTGCTTTTGGCATAGCTGGTACTAAAAAGTGTCTATGGTGTTAAATTTGGCACCACAGTAATTTGTATCATAAAAACTTCTAATCATAACCATAGATGCATATTTATCAACCAAAGGACCCTCCTGATACGAAGGGTGTACAGGTTTAAAGAAGAGACCTAGGATCTAAAGGGGACAGAGCATTTCCGTTTATTAATTCAACAAATTTATTGAGTCTCTATCACTTGCTAGATACCATGAGAGTTGGTACGAGGGATTCACAGATATCTCTCAATAATTAGTAGCTGTATTATATGTTGCCAATTAATGGCCCAGTGCTACTCTGAAATATAACTTATTTCCTCTACTTCACAGAACAAGGAAAGTGAAAAGTGGGCCCTTTCTTAACAGGAAACTTCTCTTCCTCTCTCCATTTCCTGTACCCCCAAAGACACACACAGGGAAAAAGGAAAATAAGAACATTTGTTCGACCTCACTAATTGACATGTACACACTGCTATATTTAAAATATTGATAGATAACCAACAAGGACCTACTATAGCACAGGGAACTCTGCTCAATAGTCTGTCATGACCTAAATGGGAAAAGAATTTGAAAAAGAATAGATACATGTATATGTATAACTGAATCACTTTGCTGTACATCTGAAACTAACACAACATTGCAATCAACTATACTCCAATATAAAATAAAAATTAAAAAAAAATTATGGGCTTCCCTGGTGGCGCAGTGGTTGAGAGTCTGCCTGCCGATGCAAGGAACACGGGTTTGTGCCCCGGTCCGGGAAGATCCCACATGCTGCGGAGCGGCTGGGCCCGTGAGCCATGGCCGCTGAGCCTGCACGTTTCGGAGCCTGTGCTCCACAAGGGGAGAGGCCCGCGTACCGCAAAAAAAATATTAGTGGTCAACTCAAATGCAAGTCTTTTATCAGAAAAATTTTGAAAGGCATAAAATAATCAGGAATATTTGAGAAAACAAAGGCCCTATAAGCCATTTATACTATTAAAAGTAGTAACAGTCACTAGATGCCTTCAACCCTCTTTCATAGGTATAAAGGACATGACATGTTATATTGCTGGCTCCTAGGTAAAATATATTTTTTATGTGAAACAATACTTTCTAAACCACAAAAGCTCTTAAAGCTGATTATGATACATACAATTAGAGTTATTTAGCAGGCTACTTTGTTTATAGATTTCCTTTGCTTTTTACTACTTTCTTTTTCTTCCTCTTGCCTCTCCCTTCAGAGGCTTTTCTGAGGCAGGAGAGTTTCTTGCCTCTCATTCTGATAATTACAGTAAAATGTTGCTCTATATGCTGTGGGTGATGCCTCCAGGATGCCTGGGGGACAAAGTCAAGGCCACTAAGCCTGTGCAGCTTAGTAGGACATCATGTGCTCTCACTGCCCCTGCAGCAGCGGGGCTGGATGTGCTCAGGGCACCAACCTTTCTTGCCAGCCCAGTTCTCCTTGAGACCAGGTACCTGTGGCGGGGTGAATGGAACAAGGCAAGGTCAAGGGTTCCATGCATTTATATTTTAACCCACTGGGATATGTAGCCAAGCAGGATATAAAAGTTACACAGTAAATCCTCTAGAATTTCTGTTCACTTGTTAAGAGATAGGCAAGAAACAAAATTACATAATTACATATAATTACATAATAGTGTTCTTATTATGGATCTTATTGAGAATTCTTAACAGGATTGGAAACACCCACAGTGGACATTAATATGTATAATTATCCTTCATGGTACATCTAGCGACTTTAAATATTATGCCTGGGTTCTCAAAGTTTCTTTCCAAAATGAAAGTAGCCAGAGAGCCAAACTCCAAGATTTCTTTTTGGTTCAAACCTGAATGAATAGTAATAATAATATATTTCCTAAAGCTTTAAGCATGGTAAACACATTGCGTCTGTAAGGTCATATGCTACGAATCGATTAAATAGCTGGTTCTGTCTTACTAAGCCTACTGATAAGTTATTGCTATTATGCTTTGATTTTGGAATCCTTAGATTATTTAGGTTACATGGACCTATTGGCCATTTTTGAATTGCAGAGTGCCATGTAAACTTTTGAAATTATATAGGACAATCCTCCATTAATGCTAGTGCCCAGTGAATTCTGTGTTCTACTTTCAAACATAGTATTTTATGTGGTTAATGTAGTCCCACAGAGAAATTATGATTTTTGTATAAAATTGTTCCTCAAACTTTGTACATGGTGGATAATTTTTCATGGACATTGTTCAGTTTAGTTAAAACACACACTGGAAGGCTTGGAAGGTTCCATTTCTTCCTGGAAGAATAATCTATCATTTAAAGAAAAGCAATATGAATGTTAAAAAAGTCATATTAAGATTTCAGAATGTCTGTAACCACTATTCCTGTTGCCCATCAAAAAACTTCGATGTAGTGTTTCAGGGGATATTTTCATTTTTAATCCGTCATCTTAGTAACTATGTATGGCTTTTAGGTCCTTGTTTATTCTTGGTTATTATCCAGAAATTATTTTAGTTTTTTTCTTCAAAAATTCCATAAATAATCAAATGGAATCAATGTATAAAATAATACAGAGAGAACCATAAAAGGGCTATTATTTTCATGTTATATTGAGTATAATAACGGAATGGGAATCATAAACCAGAAATTTATGTTTGATTTAAATTTACGTTTGATTTTAATGCCATTTTAACATTTGCTTTGGTACTTAGTGACATTTTGCCTATAAAAATAGACCTGTCATCAAGCCTGCTCGAGTGTCTTTCTCAGACCTATTAGAGACCCTGTTCGCAAGAAATACTTCAAAGTAGCTGCGCTTTTAAGCAATAGTAGTGAGATAACAGAATTAATTAAGCATCATAAGCATGATGGAGAATGTGACTTTTGAAACTAGAACAGTACTTTTTACTGAAAAAGCTTTCTACCAACAATATGACTCCTAATTCAACATCATCTACAGGGAGTTTATCAAATGTATACAAGAACTTACGACCGAAAAGCAGTAACATCAGAAAACCTGATGATTGGGGAAATGAGTTCTAGTCCCAAGAACTAAAGGAAGGTCATCTAGATCCATAGATCTTTTCCGCCAAGCAGGTAGAAACAGAACTTTCATCTGATTTACTGAAGGAACAGCATTATAAAAGCTTAAAATTATCTGATCCCTGGACTATAGCAGTTAACTCAGAACCCTGACTACATTAGGTCCAAGTATATTTTTGTGAAATGAATACATTATTCCCAGGAAGAAGATGACAATAAATTCAGGATGGTCAAAGAGTATCTGTTAAGGGGACTTGTCCCCGTCTCCAAATCTTTGGGGAACAACAAGCAAAACCAGTGGTTCTCACTGTAGACGTTTTGTCCCTTTAGGAGACATGTGGCAAAGTCTAGAGGCAGTTTTGTTGTCACAAGTTAGGGGAAGTGCTGCTGGCATCTAGCTTCTAGTGAGTGGAGGCCAAGGGTGCTGCCATACATGCCGCAATGCACAAGAAAGTCCCATACAACAAATATCCAGCCCAGAAGGCCAATAGTGCTGAGATTGAGGGACCCTCAGCTAAAGTAGCTAAACTGTAAAATCAACCTGGAGTGTCTCCTGAAAGAAACTGGGAGACTTCTGTGATTCTCACATACATCCTCATCAAAAGCAGTATACAACAATGTTGAATGGTAGATTTTTAATCAAAGCCCTTGTCTTTTCCAACTGCTAAAATGTTTCAATAATAAAGATATGGAATATCAATATCCCAAGGTAAATGTAAAGAAATTACTTTTTTTTCCTTCTCAAAATAAAACATTGGGAAATCTGTCTAAATGTGCTAAGTTGGTTTTTAAAAAGTTTTCATTATGTGGATTTTGTCACCAGTTTTTTTTTTTCTATTGAAAAGATTTATCAATACATGGATATATATGGATTATACGCTGTTGTAAGGTATTTTTCTACATAGTATCTTAAGTGTGGCATTAACTTAATTCCTGTGAAAACATAATCTTCAGGATAAAATTATCTGGATTATACAAGGGACTTTATGGAAGAGTTTTTTTTTGATATTGCACAACTTCTGATCCTTAAGATACACGAAACATGTGCTACAATTTTGGATTAGATGTGGACTAATAATGTAATGTGCACGTATTTTCGTTTCCTAGGATACCTTTGAGGGTTACAAGAACCCCAACCTTCAACTCAGCTCTTTTACCTCTCTCCTTCCACCCTCTGTGTGCTTCCCTGGAACATTTAGAAATGTTCACGAATTTAGAGAATGAATCCAGGAACTGAAGAAAATGAAACCTGTGTAAAGTAGAAGACATTCCAAAGTGGTAAATCCAGGTTGAAAGCATGGTGGCAACTAAGTGTCTTTGATCATCTAGAATTGTGTGGACCTACTAACTGCAATGAAGTCTCAAAATAGTGTCTGATAGATAAGATGTAGAGTGAGTAAACACACAACAATTAGAATGCTGCTTGAGACCTCTCTTGATTCTTTTATGGGTAAAGTATGACAATGTATTTTGTTATTTCAATGGCAGACCGATCAGATTCCATGTTGAGGAGTGGTTATATAGCAAGATGACTGCTGTAAAATAATTTTGTTATTTTGGTGTCTCAAGTGACTATGAAGAGAGGCTAAAAATTTAGCGTGATACAAATCTTTTTCTTTGTACATGGGCTACCTAGCCTCTGGGTCTTGGCTTCCACGTTTGTATAATGGCTATGAGCCTAGCACTTCACTCAGAAAGTTGTAAGGATGAAACAAGTGTGCCAGCCAGCGCTCTAAGGTGACATGCTTAAAGCAGTGGCTGGCACAGAGCGAGGGCTCTGTAAAACCTGTGATGACTGTTTTCTCCTGTCTGGACGCCATACCATTTTCCACATCTCTCTACCCCTACCTTGGGGTCCTAAAGGTAGTGGTTTTCTTTTGTCTTTGCAACCCCAGTCTTTACAACAGTGACTGTCTCCCAGAAGCTCAGTAAAATATCAGTTGAATCACCTTCCCGTACAATTTTTTATAATACACGGATGGTATATTCTTTCCTACTCAATCCAATATTGGTCTCCTCTTGCATGCTGCAAACTTAAATGTTAAGTATGCCTCTTTTAGCTTTATGTGGTTTATTTTTATACTTGAGTAAATACCAAGGTTTTCCAATTACTTCCTGACTGACCTAAAGTTAGGAAGAGTTTATTCTCAATGTGAAGAAATAGAACTGACTCCAAGAATGCCTTCACTTTAAACCATATCATTTCAGCTTCAGAGATCAAAGTAAAAACTATTATTGTCCAACACTGAAAGAAAACAGGCGCCCTGGACAAGATGGCAGAGTAGAAGGACCTGAGCTCACCTCCTCTCACGAAAACACCAAAACCACAACTAACTGCTGAACAACCATCAATAAAAAAGGACTGGAACCTACCAAAAAAGATATTGTACTTCCAAAGACAAAGAGGAAGCCACAACAAGATGGTAAGAGGGGTGCATTTGCCATACAATCCCACTGGGTGGGTGACCCACAAAGTGGAAAATAATTATACTGCAGAGGTTCTCCCACATAATCATATCACAGAGGTTCTGAGCCCCACATCAGGCTCCCCAGTCTGCAGGACTGGCATCAGGAGGAGGAGCCCCCAGAGCATTTGGCTTTGAAGGTCAGTGGGACTTGATCGCAGGAACTCCACAGGACTGGGGGAAGCAGAACTGCCACTCTTGGGGGATGCACACAAGGTCTTGTGCACACCGAAACCCAGGGGAAAAAGCAGTGACTTCGTTTAAGCCTAGAGCAGACCTACCTGCTGCTCTTGGAGGGTCTCCTGGGGAGGTGGAGGGGCAGCTGTGGCTCACTGCAGGGAAAAAGGACACTGGTGGCAGAGGTACTGGGGAGCACTCATAGGTGAGAGCTGTCTTGGAGGCTGCCACTTTTGATGCCAAGACCTTGCCCCACCCAAAAGCCTGAAGGCTCCAGTGCTAGGACACCTTAGAGCAAGAACACAGCACCACCCAACAGCAGACAGGCTGCTTAAAAGCTTCCTGAGTGCAGCTGCCTAAAAATACACCCCTTGATATGGCCCTGCCCACCAGAGGGACAAGACCCAGCACCACACACCAGTGGGAAGACACCGGAAGCAAGAGGAACCATAATCCTGTGGGACTGCAAACACAGACAGATAGACAAAATGAGATGGCAGAGGAATATGTTCCAGACAAAGGAACAAGATAAAACCCCCAAAGAACAACTAGGTTAAGTGGAGATAGGCAAGCTACTTGAAAAAGAATTCAGAATAATGATAGTAAAGATGATCCAAGATCACGGAAAAAGAGTGGAGGCACAAACCTAAAAGATACATACAGGAAATGTTTAACAAAGATCTAGATAAACAAAGAACAAATAACCAGAGATGAATAATACAATTACTAAAATGAAAAAACACATTAGAAGGAATCAGTAGCTGAATACATCAGGCAGAAGAACAGATAAGTGAGCTGGAAGACAGATGGTGGAAATCACTGCGTCAAAGCAGAATAAAGAAAAAGTAATGAAAAGAAATGAGGACAGTCTCAGAGACCTCAGGACAGCAGTAAATGCACCAACATTCACCTTATAGGGGTCCTAGGAGGAGAAGAGAGAGAGAAAGACCCTGAGAAAATATTTGAAGAGATAATAGCTGAAAACCTCCTTAACATAGGAAAGGAAACACTCACTGAAGTCCAGGAAGTGCAGAGGGTCCCATACAGGATAAACCCAAGGAGAAACACACCAAGACACATAGTAATTGAATTGACAAAAATTAAAGACAAAGAGAAACTATTAAAAGCAAGAAGGGAATCCCCATAAGGTTATCAGCTGATTTCTCCACAGAAACTCTGCAGGGAGTGTCATGATATATTCAAAGTGATGAAAGGGAAAAAGCTACAATCAAGAATATTCTATCCAGCAAGGCTCTCGTTCAGATTCAATGGAGACATGAAAAGCTTTGCAAACAAGCAAAAGCTAAGAGAATTCAGCACCACCAGACCAGCTTTACAACAAATGCTAAAAGAACTCTAGGTGGGAAAGAAAAGGACATAACTAGAAACAAGAAAATTACAAATGGGAAAGCTCATCAGTAAAGGCAAACGTACAGTAAAGGTAGGAAATAATCCACACACAAATATGATATCAAAACCAGCAAGTGTGAGAAGAGGAGAGTTCAAATGCAGGATACCGGAAATGCATTTGAAACTAAGAGACCAGCAACTTAAAACAATCTTATAGACTGCTATATCAAGACTTCATGGTACCCACAAACCAAAAACCTACAACAGATATACACACAAAAGAGAAAAAGGAATCCAAACACAACACTAAAGATAGTCATCAAATCAGAAGAGAAGAGAACAAAGGGGGAAAGGAAGAAAAAAGACCCATGAAAATAATCCCAAAACAATTAAGAAAATGGCAACAGGAACATACATATTGGTAATTACCTTAAATATAAATGGATTAGATGCTCCAAGCAAAAGACACAGACTGGCTGAATGGATACAAAAACAAGACCCATCTATATGCTGTCTACAAGAGACTCACTTCAGATCTAGGGACACATACAGACTGAAAGTGAGGGGATGGAAAAAGGTATTCCATGTAAATGGAAATCAAAAGAAAGCTGGAGTAGCAATTCTCGTATCAGACAAAATAGACTTTAAACTAAAAGACTCACAAGAGACAAGGAAGGACACTACATAATGATCAAGAGATCAATCCAAGAAGAAGATATAACAATTATAAATATATATGCACCCGATGTAGGAGCATCTCAGTACACAAGGAAAATGCTAACAGCCATAAAAGGAGAAATCGACAGTAACACAATAATAGTGGGGGACTTTAACACCCCACTTTCAGCAATGGACAGATCATCCAGACAGAAAATCATTAAGGAAGCACAGGTCTTAAATGACACATTATATCAGATAAACTTAATTGATATTTATAGAGCATTCCATCCAAAAAGAGCAGAATACACTTTCTTCTCAAGTGCTCACGGAACACTCTCCAGGATAGATCACATACTGGGCCATAAGCCCAGCATTGATAAATTCAAGAAAGCTGAAATCATACCAAGCATCTTTTCCAACCACAATGCTATGAGATTAGAAATCAACTACAAGGAGGGGGGAAAAAAAACTATAAAAGACACAAACACATGGAAGCTAAACAAGTGTTACTAAACAACCAGTGGATCACTTTAGAAATCAAAGAGGAAATGAAAAAAAACCCAGAGACAAATTAAAACATGATGATCCAAAAGCTATGGGACACCTTTAACAGAGAAGTTTATAGCAATACAATCTTACCTCAGGAAGCAAGAAAAATCCCAAACTAACAACCTAACCTTACACCTAAAGCAACTAGAGAAAGAACAAACAAAACCCAAAGTTAGTAGAAGGAAAGAAATCATAAAGATCAGAGCAGAAATAAGTGAAATAGAAACAAAGAAAACAATAGCACAGATTAATAAAACTCAAAGCTGGTTCTTGGAAAAGATAAACAAAGTTGATAAAGCTTTATTCAGACTCATCAAGAAAAAGAGAGAGAGGGCTCACATCAATAAATGAAATGATTGAAGTGAAAAAGGAGACATTATAATGGACACCAAAGAAATACAAAGGATCATAAGACTACTACAAGCAACTATATGCCAATAAAGTGGACAACCTGAAAGAAATGGAAAAATTCTTGGAAAGGTACAATCTTCCAAGACTGAACCAGGAAGCAATAGAAAATATGAACAGACCAGTCACAAGCACTGAAATTGAAAGTGTGATTAAAGAATGCCCAACAAATGAAAGTCCAGGACCAGATGGATTCACAGGCGAATTCTATCAAACATCTAGAGATGAGTTAACACCTATCCTTTTGAACCTATTTTGAAAAATTGCAGAAGGAACACTTCCAAACTCATTCTATGAGGCCATAATCACCCTGATACCAGACAAAGATGCCACAAAATAAGAAACTTACAGGCCAGTATCACTGATGAACATACATGCAAAAATCCTCAACAAAATACTAGCAAACTGAATCCAACAGTACATTAAAAGGATCATACACCCATGATCAAGAGGGATTTATCCCAGGGATGCAAGGATTTTTCAATATTTGCAAATCAATCAGTGTGATACACCACATTAACAAACAGAAGAATAAAAACCAAATGATCATCTCAGTAAATGCAGAAAAAGCTTTTGACAAAATTCAACACCCATTTATGATAAAAACTCACCGAAGTCACCAGAAAGTGTGTAGAGAGGGAATATACCTCAACATAGGGGCCATATATGACAAACCTACAGTTAATATCATACCCAATGGTGAAAAGCTGAAAGCATTTCCTCTAAGATCAGGAATAAGACAAGCGTGTCCACTCTCACCACTTTAATTCAACATAGTTTTGGAAGTCCTAGCCATAGCAATTAGAGAATAAAAAGAAATTAAAGGAATCCAAACTGGAAAAGAAGTAAACATGATATGACATGACACTATACACAGAAAATCCTAAGGATGATACCAGAAGACCATCAATGAATTTGGTAAAGTTTCAGGTTACAAAATTAATACACAGAAATCTCTTGCATTCCTATACACTAACAAACAACTGAAGGTCAGAAAGAGAAATTAAGGAAACAATCCCATTAACCATTGCATCAAAAAGAATAAAATACCTAGGAGAAACCTACCTAAGGAGGTAAAAAGCCTGTACTCAGAAAACTATAAGACACTGATGAAAGAAATTGAAGAGGACACAAACAGCTGCAAAAATATACCATGTACCTGGATTGGAAGAATCAATTACTGTCAAAATGACTATACTACCCAAGGTAATCTACAGACTCAATGCAATCCCTTTTAAATTCCCAATTTTCTGCAGTTCTAGAACAAAAAGTCTTAAAATTTGTTTGGAAACACAAAAGAACCTGAATAGCCACAGCAATCTTGAGAAAGAAAAATGGAGCCGGTGGAATCAGGCTTCCTGACTTCAGACTATACTACAAAGCTACAGTAATCAAGACAGTATGGTACTGGCACAAAAACAGAAATATAGATCAACAGAACAGGATAGAAAGCCCAGAAATAAACCCACACACCTATGTTCAATTAATCTACAATAAGGAGACAAGAATATACAATAGAGAAAAGACAGTCTCTTCAATAAGTGATGCTGGGAAAACTGGACAGCTACATGTAAAAGACTGAAATTAGAACTTTCTGTAACACTGTACACAAAAATAAGCTCAAAATGGATTAGAGACCTAAATGTAAGACCAAATACCATAAAACTCTTCCAGGAAAGTGTAGAACACTCCTTGACAAAAATTGCAGCAATATCTCTTAGGATCCACCTCCTAGAGTACTGAAAATGAAAACAAGATAAACAAATGGACCAAATTACACTTAAAAGCTTTTTCACAGCAAAGGAAACCATAAACAAAACGAAAAGACAACACACAGAATGGGAGAAAATATTTGCAAATGATGCGACTGACAAAGGTCTTAATCTCCAACATATACAAACAGCTCATACAACTCAACAAAAAGCCAATCCAAAAATGGGCAGAAGACCTAAGTAGACATTCCTCCAAAGAAGACATACAGATGGCCAGGAGGCACATGAAAAGATGCTCAACATCACTAAGTATTAGAGAAATGCAAATCAAAACTACAATGAGTTATCACACCAGTCAGAATGGGCATCATCAGAAAATCTACAAACAACAAATGCTGGAGACAGTGTGGAGGAAAGGGAACCCTCCTACACTGTTGGTGAGAATGTGAATTGGTGCAGCTACTTTGGAGAACAGTATGGAAGTTCCTTAAAAAGCTAAAAATAGAGCTATCATAAGATCCAGCAATCCCACTCCTAGGCATATATCTGGAGAAAACCATGGTTCGAAAGGATACATGCACCCCAATGTTCATTTCAGCCCTGTTTACGATAGCCAAGACATGGAAGCAACCTAAATGTCCATCTACAGACGAATGGATAAAGATGATGTGGGGGCTTCCCTGGTGGCGCAGTGGTTGAGAGTTCACCTGCTGATGCAGGGGACTTGGGTTTGTGCTCCGGTCCGGGAAGGTCCCACATGCCGTGGAGCGGCTGGGCCCGTGAGCCATGGCCACTGAGCCTGTGCGTCTGGAGCCTGTGCTCCGCAACGGGAGAGGCCACAACAGTGAGAGGCCCGCGTACCGCAAAAAAAAAAAAAAAAAAAAGATGATGTGGTATATATATACAATGAAATATTATTCAGCCATAAGAAAGAATGAAATAATGCCATTTGCAGCAACATGGATGGACCTAGAGATTCTCATACTAAGTGAAGTAAGTCAAAGACAAATACCATAGATGTCCCATACGTGGAATATAAAAAAATGATACAAATGAATTTTTTTTTTTTTTTTTTTTTTGCGTTACACGTCCCCTGCATCGGCAGGTGGACTCTCAACCACTGCGCCACCAGGGAAGCCCCCATACAAATGAATTTATGTACAAAACAGAAACAGACTCACAGACTTCGAAAACAAACTTATGGTTACCAAAGGGGAAAGGGGTGGGAGGGGATAAATTAAGGGTTTGGGATTAACATATACATACTACTATGTATAAAACAGATAAACAACAAGGACCTACTGTATAGCACAGGGAACTCTACTCATTATTCTGTAATAACCTATGTGGGAAAAGAATCTGAAAAAGAATAGGTATATGTGTATGTATAACTAAATCACTATGCTGAACACCTGAAACTAACACAACATTGTAAATCAACTATGTACTCCAACATAAAATAAAATGAAAATTTAAACCAAAGAAAGAAAAAACACTAATATTCCCCTTGGAGATACAAGGGTGGTAACTTACTCTTTTTGTCAGTTGAGTGTCCATCATGAAGTTGTGCACGTGCTTTTCTGCTTTGGTAAGTTCCAGCTTCCTTGCGACCACAGCTACCACCAGGGCTGTGCAACCAGCACCCTGAAAACCAGGAGAGAAAAGAACCCTGAAGAGTTATTATTTTTGGTCTCAAGCACATTAAACAATGTTTTGTACTAAGTACATTACTACAGTTTTTAATCTTCAGATAGTTATCAGTGTCTTCCATCAATATGACAGAAACTGCATGGCCAATACGAACAAGTAACATGCCTTTAGCTTGATGGTAAAAAACTTAAAATAGGTGAACTAAGAACAAATGTGTTTGTATCAAACACATTTTAATCAAAAGAAATAAATGGTAAAACAGCAACTTGCTGAATTTTCAGGGACTTAAAAACAGAGCAAATCAGTTATACATGGATATACAAACTAGTGATTAGCATAAATGCACAGAGAGGAAATAATTATTCTCTAAAAATAATATTCTATAATCTTCTGTGAAGATAAGACCAGCAGGTCTTCAGGGCAATCAACTGTGAAAAGCCAGGGATGGAAATTGATGCATTATGTGTACAACTTCAAACGTGTTCACATGCAGAACAGAAAGGATCACAGTGATCTGAACCTGGACAACAGACATACGTGAAGTGCTGAAGGTCAGGGATAACAGCCTTACTGTTCCAGAGGTTTACCAGCATGAAGAAAGGAATGGGCTACCTTTATTTTGAAAAACTCAACAGTGGTCCTTTTATGAATTATAGGCTATTGTGCTGATCTCTTAGGAAGAGTCGTGTGACACTGCATGGTGCCCCAGAGATTAAAGCCTTCCTGCTCCATGATCAAGGTGCATGCATTCCAAGTTGTGAGGTATGGGGTCTTCTTGGTTGAAAGACCAGTGACTACATGCAGGGTCAGGAGGCAAGGCTGGGGCACCTACAGGAGGGTCCAGGCGAGGAAGTCCAGATCTCCAGACAGAATCTCAACCTTGGGAGGACCACAGAGAATCAAGATTGCCTAGCCATCTCAGTAGGCAGACAACGAGCCACAGGGCACAGGCAGGACCCACAGAATAGGGCCGCAAACAATGAGACTTTACAATATATGGGGATCTTTCAACAGACTGGAATCCTTTTAAACTACTTTTAAATAGCATCCCTTTTATGTTAGCTAAGATGATTAGGATGCTCACTGTATAGCCATCCAAGAGTCTCAAATTCGCACAAGGTAACCTGGTTTTCCTCATTCCCAATAGGTCTCAAAATCATGAGTTATATCTAAGTTTGAGGGAATGGTTATTACTTATAGCATTTCCCTAATATATTATGAATATATTTTTATATCTATAATATTTAAAGACAATATGATATTTAAACAAGCAAGTCAGAAACTTGTATACATAATTTGCTCCTAATTTTATTTTTTAAAAGGAATTCATATTTGTGAAGCAAAGAAATAAGCCCAGCTGTGAAAAGAGCATCTCTCTCAGTGGTTGGAATACCAGTAAGTTATTTAGTTCTTTGTGCTTTCCCGAAGAGTCCACATTTTCTACAATGAATACATATTACTTATACAAACAAATGCTTACACATTTCAAAAATGACAACAGTTTGTAGTTTAAGAAAACGTCTAACCTAACCTTTACATATCTTTATTAACCTTAAAAAAACTCAATCTAGGAAAATGATCTTTCTTCGTACTTACTTTTGTTTTATTAAATAATTAATTATAATCATCTCCATTTGAATTGATAAATGTAATTCAGCCATTCAGTTACTAACCAAAGAAGGAATTTTTGGTCTCACTGAATGAGTTGTTGCAACAAATCTGGCAGGAGGGACAAGACTGAGGAGAAAGGGAGAAAATAAATACACTTGCCCTGTCTTGCTACAACCGGATAATTACAATCATAGAAACATGGCCTTATTAGTAAGTTGATACTGTTTAAATATAATATTTCCAGAGGGTTTAAATATCCCCTTCCACCTAGCTCTATGGAGAAATCAGTATCCTCAGAAATGAAGTGGTACTGATGATAGGATCAGAGAAAGAAGCCAGAAGGTATTAGACCTACCTGGTTTAACCTTCAGATTTTGGAGATGAGGCAATTAAGGCAGAGTAAGTGATTATTCAATTATGAACTCAGAGTAGCATTGGTATATTTCCCACCCTTTACCTCATCTCATAATACTTTTCTGTATATGTAAGATCACATATATTCTTACTTGTGGTCACTTCCATATTCATGACACAATATGAAGCACTGTATTTCAAAGCAAAACAAATACTCTTAGAGTATGAATGTTTAAAAATTGAGGAATATGGTTACCAAAATAAGGCAAAACATTATTCTTATTTTATAACTGGTGCAACTTTTAAATCAGTGTTTTTTAAACTTAAATGTGCCTAGAATCTTTTAAAGCTCTCCATGTGATTCCAACACAAAGTCACTGCTTTAAGTGAAGGATGATATGGAAAGGAAATGGCAAACTCCATTACTTACTTTCTCATTTAAACACGAGGTAAAGGTTCTTACCAGAGTCATTTCACTTATGAAGACATTCTGATAAACAAGGAGCATAAAGGAAGAGGACAGAGAGGACAAGGTCAGAAATGTATGGGCTGTGTGATAGCTATCTTGATATTTTGCGCTGTGTACAGACAATGAAAGCAAGTGATTTTTATGGCTGGATACCAATGAAAGAAAAGAATGGCCTTTGGAAGCATCTACACCTATTATGTTGACTTTCAGACACGTGCCGCAAAATCTAAATAAGTTACAGTATACTGATGAGAGGCTCGCCTGAATTGGTGGAAGGAATCAGTGGCCACCCAGGCTAGCCTTCTGTACCTACCCACAGTGTGATGGCATTTGTTTGACAGAAACGGGATCACCTGTTGTATGTAGGCTCCCAGGCATTCCTCGATCAGTGAGCCAAGGGAAAGTCAAGAGCTTTTTAATAAGCAGCAGATATAAAAATCTGAGGGGCTTCTACCACTGGAGAGATAGCTATAAGTGGCAGTTGGCACTATAAGCTGAATATTGTTCTCCTTTGGCAGGAGGCCACTGCTGCAATTCTTCTGGAAAGAAATCAAAATCCCAACAGGAGTGGAAAATCACTGGTATCAAGAGCCTTTGGAAGTTGATTTTTTATTTGTGCTTATTCTTGAGTGATATTTTTTCCCACTGCCAGCCCATTTCTTGCTGAGTGTTCTCTAGCTCACCAAAGTCTTGTGTATTAAATGATTACCTCTGTTGTAAACTAGAGAAGCAAGTGAATCTGACAGTTAAGTAATTAGTGAAACCATTGCCTATATCCCTCACTCCATTATCCTAACTGTACCCTTTAAATTGTACCCCAAGAGCCACTTAGAAACCTCTTTTTCTTCAAAGTCCATTACTCCTTATATGTAAGTCTTATACCTCCCCAGGTTCTTAATAAATCATAAGAAGATTTGATATGTATAGAATCGGGTTTCAAAAAAGTAACTTAAAAAAAAAAACTTTTAGAGTTATGCAAAATGAAGCTGGCTTACCCCTGAAAGGTGCAAGGTACGTTCCTGCCAACACATTAATTGTTATAGTAATTTAAGTAATGGCATGATGTTATTGTCCACTCAGTGTCTATTTCCTGGACTATTCTGTTCCATAAAATGAATAGAATGAAAGTAAATATGCTTTTACAACATTTTCTCCAAATCTTGTCATGATCACAATGGATATAGAAACAGTTGGGACTAACATATGTTATTCTCTGAAATTAAGATCCCTGCATGCCTTTAACAAGATGAGTCATAGTCCTTTCACCAAAGTCAGAAAATGTATCCTGGTTACTTTTCTCTCATTTCATTTATGTTATTAAGAAAAAGCTAAGCAAATCACTAACTTGCCACTTCAAGATGCTCAGACAACGAAAAACTAAATAAAAAACAAAACAAAACATGGTGTTTATGACGCCAATACATTAAAGTCAAAGGTTTAGGTTTTCCTTGGCTAGTTTATCATCTTTCCTTCTAACAAATTAGATGTTGCAAGAGAGAGAGGAGGAGTGGGGGAGAGAGGCCTTGTCCTTAGAAAAGATAAGTAAGTATTAATGCTCGTTGTGCCAGATCAAAGTGAACAGACAAATGACAATCAGAACGCATAAGCTATAGTTGAATCCCAACACCTGGAGAGTCTTAGATGCTGCCAAATTAAAATGCAGTGCCTGCATAGCAAATGAAACTGTAAAACAAAAGACAATCTACAGAATGGGAGAAAATATTTGTAAACAATGCGACCGACAAGGGCTTAATCTCCAAAATATACGAACAGCTCATACAACTCAATATCAAAAAACCAGGGACTTCCCTGGTGGCACAGTGGTTAAGAATTCACCTGTCAATGCAGGGGACACAGGTTCAAGCCCTGGTCCGGGAAGATCCCACTGGCCATGAGCAAATAAGCCCATGTACCACAGCTACTGAGCCTGTGCTCTAGAGCCCACGAGCCACAACTACTGAGCCCACGTGCCTAGAGCCCATGCTCCGCAACAAGAGAAGTCACCACAATGAGAAGCCCGCGCACTGCAATGAATAGTAGCCCCCACTTGCTGCAACTAGAGAAAGCCCATGCACAGCAACAAAGACCCAATGCAGCCAAAAGAAAAAAAAAAAACGACTCAATTGAAAAAGTGGGCAGAACACCTAAATAGACATTTCTCCAAAGAAAACATACAGATGACCAAGAGTCACATGAAAAGATGCTCAACATCACTAATTATTAGAGAAATGCAAATTAAAACTACAATGAGGTATCACCTCACACCAGTCAGAATGGCCAAAAAGTCTACAAATGACAAATGCTGGAGAGGGTGTGAAGAAAAAGGAACCCTCCTACACTGTTGGTGGGAATGTAAATTGGTACAACCACTACAGACAAGAGTATGCAGGTTCTTAAAAAAACTAGAGTTGCCATATGATCCAGCAATCCCATTCCTGGGCATATATCCACACAGAACTACATTCAAAAAGATACATGCACCCATATGTTCACAGCAGCACTATTTGCAATAGCCAAGACATGGGAACAGCCTAAATGTCCATCGACAGAGGAATGGATAAAGAAGATGTGGTGTGTATATATATATATATATATATATATATATATACACACACACAATGGAATATTACTCAGCCATAAAAAAGAATGAAATAATGCCATTTGCAGCAACATGGATGCAACTAGAGATCATCATACTGAGTGAAGTCTGACAGAGAAAGAGAAATACTATATGATATCACTTATATGTGGAATCTAAAATATGGGACAAATGAACCTATCTACAAAACAGAAACAGACTCACAGACATAGACATCGGACTTGTGGTTGCCAACGGGGAGGTGGGGAGGGAGAGGGATGGACTGGGAGTTTGAGTTTAGTAGATATAAACTGTTACATTTAGAATGGATAAACAACCAGGTCCCTACTGTATAGTACAGGGAACTATATTCAATAACCTGTGTTAAACCATAATGAAAAAGAATATGAAAAAGAACGTATATACGTGTATAACTGAGTGACTTTTGTACAGCAGAAATTAGCACAACGTTGTAAATCAACTCTACTTCAATAAAAAAAATAAATTAAGATGTAGTGCCCTTCTCTGTTGTATTCTTCTCTAATATAGCACATACAATGAAAGCCATGTCGGTCCCTAGAATTTAAAAGAAGTTCAAGCAGCTCGTTTTCCCCAAGATCATTCATCACACAGTGTTTGAAAAATTCAGAGAAGTGACATATTTTTACTTTAGATCACTGGTGATGCTGATCCTACTAACACTTTTAAGAATGATTTTGAAATACCACTTTGGGATCAAGCTTTAATAACTTAATACACAAGGCTTGGAGAGGGAAATTCCTTTAATAGCACACCGGGGAAAGGTTTTGATTCTTTTCTTATTTAAAAAAGCATCTGCCAAAGATTCAACATAATAATAATAAAATTTATAATTTGGGGGGAAATTCCAGAATACTCACCATCACAGAGAAGCACTCTGCCAAAAACTGCTAAAGTTCCAATTATTCCAGTGTTAAATTAATTATCATCCTGGGTCTTACAATAGCTCCTAAAAGGCCAAACTTTAGTTTGATAGCTGATTGATTGCCTATCACTAATGACAATTTCTTAACATATTTTGAAAAAATCATGCTTTCTACTGAAAATGCACCTAAGTTAAAGATTAACTTGCATTTTAAAATATTAACTTGTTCTTCAAAGGGAAGGTAAAATGAGTACTTGAAAACATTACCCAAGTTTTTGTCCCTGGGGTTGACTGATTCAATATCCTAGAAAAATAAATACCTTTTTTAGTGCACTTGCCTGACAATTATTCTTTCATAAAGATACATAAAACAAGCATTTCTGGCAAGTAAGAAGGATTCTATAAAACATTCAGCTTCACTATAATATCCCATTGGAGTTTTACAAGATCTCTTTAGGTTATGAAAATAAACAACATTCAAGATAACTTTGAAGATAAATTCCCTCTGAGTATCTTCAAATACAGTTGGCCCTTGAACAAGAAGGGGGTTAGGGATGCCCACCCTCCTTGTTGTTGAAAAGCCGAGTATAACTTACAGTGGGCCCTCCATAGCTGTGAATTCAATCAACCATGGATTGTGTAGTACTACAGAATTTACTACTGAAAAATATCTGCAATAAGTGGATCCAGGCAGTTCAAACTGGTGTTGATCAAGGGTCAACTGTATTGTTGATAGGAGGGCAGAGGTCAGTTAAAACGTTCTCATCCTAAGGAAGAGGGGAGAAGGTGTGTGTGGGTTTTTGAGTTCAGTGATAAAACCTGGGTTTAGGAACCCCAACTCTCCTTTAGAGTCATTTGCTTGTTTAGCTCCTTGTGTGCTCTGGTGGCTGGAAAGAGGAAGTGGTACATAAGACGGGTCATTAACAATGAGTCATCCTCAGGTTTAAATCTCCTTATTAGCAATGGTGCCAATGTGAGCGCACGCGTTTCAGAGACAGGAAGGGCAGCTCTGCCAATTCAAAGTGCTGATAGTTTAGAAAATGTAGGTGGAATTGTAGAGACAATATGAGTCGAATACTAGAAGGTCACAACAACTTTCAGCTATATTTGCCTGTACCTGGAAAAAAGCAGCTGTCTTATTTCTTCAGAAATTTTCTTGGGGAGAAGTGAAGGTCTGCTTAGGGCAATGGTGGGGAATTTAGCTTTAGGACTGAAAAGGCCCATCATCCCCTCCAGCTGCTCTGCACAAAACAGAAATTATGCTAAGAATTTAAAGATACGCTCTCTTCAGTGAGGCTTTATTTGATGAGATTCAATGAACATGCCAGAAAGTACCAAAAAACAAAAAGTAAGGTAAAAACCTCTTCAAGGTTATTATTTGATATTAAACACCTCATATCAAATTGTACAAGACATATAAAAGATCCTGAGATTTTTTTTTTTCCTTATTCACACATGCAACACCAAGGAATGGCTCTAGTCTAGTTTTTCAGGGCTCCTACTTCTACTGGCAGGGTAAAAGTAATCCTTAAATGCAAAGACAGGAAGTAGCAGGAATATAATCATACTTTAGGTTTAGCCTTCTTTAATACCAGTCATTCTCTTACTATAAGCTCTGGCTAATTTATGGCTCTCTTTTGGAATATCTTCTGATTGAATTAACACGGTAGTGTTACTACCCTTCAGGGTGAAAACTACTGAACTCTGACAATTGACTCAGATGCCATGTGACCTTAAATCAAGACTCTTTGATACCTGGTAAATTTGATGATGACAATTATGAAGTGTTCTTATCCTAATGTGGTGTAAAAAAGTGATCACTGTTTTATTTTTGCTCCCTGAATAAAATTAAAAAAATTAACTGGTGTGATTTTTAAATTATTACAAAGTGGAAAACCTTTATGCATTGCTTTTGTTTATACAGAATTACTGATGGGATGGAAGAAGCTTAAATTGGTCATATCTGAAGTCACCTCACTTTTGTTGAGGAATACATAGTGGACTTGTTGAAATCTAGGGTTTACAGGTCACTATCAGTAGAGGACCACTTATCAGATAATAACCAGTATCCCTAGGACTGTGCAGATATTACTCCATATTTAAAAATAATTTATGCCGGGCTTCCCTGGTGGCGCAGTGGTTGAGAGTCCACCTGCCGATGCAGGGGACGCGGGTTCGTGCCCCGGTCCGGGGGGATCCCACATGCCGCGGAGCGGCTGGGCCCATGAGCCATGGCCGCTGAGCCAGCGCGTCCAGAGCCTGTGCTCCACAACGGGAGAGGCCACGACAGTGAGAGGCCCACATAACACAAAAAAAAAAAAAAAAAAAAAAAAAAAATAATTTATGCCAAAAAATGCAGTCATCCATACTCTAAATAGTTAAAGGGCCAACAGGAGATGTCATAATTTTACAAAAGTAGAGAAGCAAAAATTAAAAATGAATGATTTTCATTTTAATATAAGACTAGAGATGCTCTTACTAATGAGGCTGTATTCTACTCTTGAAACAAACATATATACCCATAGGTAAGGAAAAATGATAGCATTCAGCTTGTGTTGTATCTTTTTTTTTTTTGTGGTACGCGGGCCTCTCACTGTTGTGGCCTCTCCCGTTATGGAGCACTGGCTCCGGCCGCGCAGGCTCAGCGGCCATGGCTCACGGGCCCAGCCGCTCCGTGGCATGTGGGATCTTCCCGGACCGGGGCACGAACCCGTGTCCCCTGCATCAGCAGGCGGGCTCTCAACCACTGCGCCACCAGGGAAGCCCTTGTGTTGTATCTTTATGTACAGATATAAAATGGTAGATAGGGTAACTTTTTAAATGCTAAGCAAATCAATTACTTTATTATAAAGTTGGAGATACTGAGAAACTAGCTGGTACTGACAAAAAGCTAAGACACCATGATGTAACACTGTTATTTGCCTGCCTTCAACCAAAAGGATAAAGCCATTTAAACTTCATCCCAGAGTTTATCATGACATCCAAAACAATAAATCCTCAGCACCTCCTCAAAAAGTGGAAGGATAGGGGATCGGAATCAAGATGGTGGAGTAGTAGGACATGGAACTCATCTCTTCCCACAAATACATCAAGAATACATGTACAAATGGAACATTTCTCACAGAACACCTACTGAACACTAGCAGAACACCTCAAACATCTGAAAGGACAAGAAAGATCTCCAAGTAATGGGGTAGGACAAAAGGGGCTGTGCAATTTAGGAAGCAGAGCTGAAATCTTTGCCCACGGCTATGCAAACTGCAGATTCACACCTCCGCAGCTGGCTTTGTAAATGCAGTGCCTGTGGAACATCTGAATGGACAACTGGTGCTCCCATGGCTGGGACGGGTCTGGCCTTAGCAGCTGTGGGCTTTGTGGGCACGTACACATGGGGGCTGGGCTGGGCCAGGGTCTGAGATGCCTCCATAGCTCCCACAGTGGGTCCAGGTGTGTGATGACTGCAGTCCTGGGACCTGACTTCAGCGGCCCTGTGCTGGTGGCTTTGTGAAAAACAAAGACTGAGAAGCACCAGGGCTGATAGTCAGCATACCCATGGTTACATAGGGGCCAAGGGCAGTGCTAACAACAGTGTGCTTTGTGAGCCTGCTTAATGGATGAAAGTGACATAGCAGAGTACGCTCACAGGTGAACAGGCCCAGTGGAGGAATACTCAGTGGCTTCTCTCCCCATGGGAGCACTCCAATCCCATCCACCTCACCCTGAATATCAGAAATGCAGCTCAGAAATGGAGCTGGGGGCTTCTACTCCAACAACTAGGGAGCAGACTCTGCCCTGGACAGGTCAGTGACAGCCACAGAGCAAAGAGGAGGCCCTGCTCAATATCCAGTGCAGGCTCTGGTCACCACAACGTCAGTCACACCTCCTATCAAGGGGATAATGGCCAGAGTACACTCAGGAAAGAGGTGGCAGTCATCCATACTAAAAACAGCCTTCACACCGAAAAATATTAATGAGTTGACATGCAGGCTACACAGGGACGTTCCCACATAAAAATAGTCCTCCAAGACCACAGTAGATAATTGTTCTTCCTAAACTCATAGAGCAACAGAAATATAAGTAAAATGAAAGCAGAGAAACCACTCCCAATTAAAAGGTCGAGATAATTCCCCTGAAAGAACAAACAATGAAACAGCTCTCTTCAGTCTAATAGTCATCAAGTTCAAAAAGGAGATAATGAAAAATCTGAAGGAATTAAGAAAGGCTATTGACAGAAATGCAGATTACTGTAAAAAGGAACTAGAAACTATAAGGAGGAGCCAAGAAAAATTAGAGAATTCATTTGAAGAAACAAAAGCTGAACTAAAGGCTATGAATAGCAGAATGCATAATGCAGAAGAACAAATTAGTGATCTAGAAGATAGAATAATGGAAATCACCCAATCAGGACAGCAGACAGAAACCCAAATGAAAACAGAAAGAAAGCAGTATAGGAGACCTATGGGATAACATAAAGCATGCCAATCTACACATAATAGAGATCCCAGAAAGAGAATAGAGAATTGAAAATGTATTTGAAGAAATTATGGCTGAAAACTTCCCAAAACTAAAGAAGGAAACAGATATCCAGATACAGGAAGCACAAAGGGTCCTGAACAAGATAAACCCAAATAGACCTACACCAAGATATATTATAATAAAAATGGCAAAAGTTAAAGAGGATTCTAAAGGCAGCAAGAGAAAAACAAATAATTAATTGCAAGGCAACCCCCCATAAGGCTATTAGCGGATTTCTCTACAGAAATGATGCAGGCCAGAAGGGAGTAACAAGATATATTCAAAGTCCTAAAAGGGAAAAATCTGCAACCTAGGATACTCTACCCAGCAAGATTATCATTTAGAATAGACGGAGAAATAAAGAATTTTTTAGACAAGTAAAAACTAAAAGAATACAGCAATACTAAACCTACCCTAAAGAAAATATGGAAAGGTCTTCTTTAAATAGAAAAGTAGCAAGAATCTGTAGAAAAGAGAAAATCACAATTGGAAAGTAAATCACTTAAATAAGACAGTACACAGATTAAAAAAATCAAAAAAATTCTGTGAAAGCAATAACCACAATGAACAGAAAAAGGATGAAAATGAAGATCCAAAATAGGACATCAAAATCATAAAATGTGGGGGAAAAGAATAAAAAAATGTAGATTTTTTTTTTCTAGAATGTGTTTGAGGCTATATGACTACCAGTATAAAGCAAGTAGATATAGGAAGGGGTTATCATACTTAAACACAGCAACCACAAATCAAAAACATACAATAGAGTCACAAAAACCAAAAAGAAGAGAACATAAGCATAATACAAAAGAAGATCATTAAACTACAAAAGGAAAAACAAAAAGAAAAAGAAAGGGACAAAGAAGAAATACAAAATCAATGGAAAAACAAGGTTAAAATGGCAATAAATACATATTTATCAATAATTACCTTAAATGTCAATGGACTAAATGCTCCAATCAAAAGACACAGAGTGGTAGACTGGATAAAAAAACAAGATCCTACAATATGCTGCCTACAAGAGACACACTTTAGGGCAAAGCACAGATAAATTAAAAGTGAGGGGATGGAAAAAGATATTTCATGCAAATGGAAAGGACAAGAAAGTGGGGGGGGGCACAATGCTTATATCAGACAAAATAGACTTTAAAACAAAGGCTATAAAGAAAGATAAAGAAGGACACTATATAATGATAAAAGGATCAATACAAGGAGAGAATATTACACTTGTCAATATATATGCACCCAATATACGTACACTCGAATACATAAAACAAATACTAACAGACATAAAGGGAGAAATTGACAGGAATACAATAATAGTAGGAGACTTTAACACCCCACTCACATCAAAAGATAGATCTTCAACAGAGAAAATCAATAAGGCAACAGAGATCTTAAATGATACAACATAACAGTTAGACTTAATTAGGACATTACATCCAAAAAAAGCAGAATACACATTCTTTACAAATGCACATGGAACATTCTCTAGGATTGACCACATACTTGGGCACAAAACAAGCCTCAGCAAATTGAAGAGTACAGAAATGACTTCAAGCATCTTTTCTGACCATAATGGCATGAAACTAGAAATCAACCACAGAAATGAGAAAAAAAAACAATTACATGGAGACTAAACAACATGCTACTATAAAACCAATGGGTCAATGATGAAATCAAAGAAGAAATTAAAAAATACCTTGAGGCAAATGACAATGAAAACACAACCATACAAAATTCATGGCATGCAGCAAAGGCAATTCTTAGAGGGAAGTTCATAGTAATACAGGTCTTCCTTAAGAAACAAGAAAAATCTCAAACAATCTAACCCGTCTAAAAGAATTATAAAATGAATGATAAACAAAACCTAAAGTCAGCAGAAGGAAGGAGATAATAAAGATCAGCGAGGAAGTAAATAAAATAGAGATTTAAAAACTATAGAAGAAATTAATAAAACCAAGAGCTCGTTCTTTGAAACGGTAAGAAAATTTACAAACCTCTGGCTAGGCTCACCATGAAGAAAGAGAGATGACCTAAATAAATAAATAAAATAAGAAATCAAAGAGGAGAAATCACAACAGATACAGTAGAAATACAAAAAAACATGAGAATACTATGAACAATTATATGCCAACAAATTTGACAACTTCAAAAAAATGAACAACTTTCTAGAAACATTCAGCCCACCAAAACTGAATCAAGAAGAAATAGATAACTTGAACAGACCAATCACTAGAAATGAAATCGAATCAGTAATAAAAAAACTCGCTACAAACAAAAGTTCAGGACCAGATGGTTTCACTGGGAAATTCTACCAAACATACAAAGAAAAACTTATACTGATTCCTTTCAAACTCTTCCAAAAGATTGAAGATGAAGGAATACTCCCAAAGACATTCTATGAAGCCAGGATCACCCTGATGCCAAAACCAGACAAAAACAGTAACAACAAAGAAAATTACAGGCCAATATCTTTGATGAATATAGATGCAACAATTCTGAACAAAATATTAGCAAAGTGAATCCAACAGCACATAAGAAATGTCATACACCACGACCAAGTGGGATTCATCCCAGGTTCACAAGGATGGTTCAACACACACAAATCGATCAATGTGATACACCACATCAACAAAAGAAAAGACAAAAACCACATGATCATCTCAACAAATGCAGAAAAAAACATTTGATAAAATTCAGCATCTATTCATGATAAAAACCCTTATGAAAGTGGGTATAGAGGGAACATATCTCAACATAAAAGCTATTTATGACAAACCCACAGGCAGTATAATACACAATGGTGAAAAGATGAAAGCCTTCCTGCTAAAATCTGGAACAAGACAAGGATACCCACTCTCACCACTTCTCTTCAACACTGTAGTGGAAGTCCTAGGCACAGCAATCAGACAAGAAAAAGAAATCAAAGTTATTCAGTTTCGTAGGGAAGAGGTAAAATTGTCATTATGCAGATAACATGATAATATATATAGAAAACCTTGAAGACTCCACACAAAAACTACTAAAACTGACTTCCGGGAAGATGGCGGAAGAGTAAGACGCGAAGATCACCTTCCTCCCCACAGATACACCAGAAATACATCTACGCGTGGAACAACTCCTACGGAGCACCTACTGAACGCTGGCAGAAGACCTCAGACCTCCCAAAAGGCAAGGAACCCCCCACGTACCTGGTTAGGGCAAAAGAAAAAACTAAACAGAGACAAAAGGATAGGGACGGGTCCTGCACCAGCGGGAGAGAGCTGTGAAGGAGGAAAAGTGTCCACACACTAGGAAGCCCCTTCGCGGGTAGAGACTTCGGGAGGCGGAGTGGGGGAGCTTGGGAGCCGCGGAGGAGAGCACAGCAACAGGGGTGCGGAGGGCAAAGCGGACAGATTCCAGCGCAGAGGATCGGGCCGACCGGAACTCACCAGCCGAGAGGCTTGTCTGCTCGCCCGCCAGGGCGGGCGGGACTGGGAGCTGAGGCTCCGGCTTTTGTCGGAGCGCCGGGAGAGGACTGAGGTTGGTGGCGTGAACATAGCCTGCAGGGCGTTAGTGCACCGCGGCTAGCCGGGAGAGAGTCCGGGGAAAAGTCTGGACCTGCCAAAGAGGCAAGAGACTTTTACGTCCCTCTTTGTTTCCTGGTGCACGAGGAGAGGGGATTAAGAACGCTGCTTGAGAGAGCTCCAGGGACGGGCGCGAGCCGCGGCTAAAAGTGCGGAGCCCAGAGACAGACATGAGACGCTAAGGCCGCTGCTGCCGCCACCAGGAGGCCTGTGTGCGAACACAGGTCACTAGCCACACGCCCTTCCGGGGAGCCTGTGCAGCTCGCCACTGCCGGGTCCCGGAATCCAGGGACAACTCCCCAGGGAGAGCGCACGGCGCACCTCAGGCTGCAACGTCACGCCGGCCTCTGCCGCTGCAGGCCCGCCCCACACTCCGTGACCCTCCCTACCCCCCGGCCTGAGTGAGCCAGAGCCTCCGAATCAGCGGCTCCTTTAACCCCGTCCTGTCTGAGCAAAGAACAGACGCCCTCCGGCGATCTACACGCACAGGCGGGGCCAAATCCAAAGCTGAGCCCCTGGGAGCTGTGAGAACAAAGAAGAGAAAGGGAAATCTCTCCCAGCAGCCTCAGAAGCAGCGGATTAAAGCTCCACAATCAACTTGATATACCCTGCATCTGTGGAATACCTGAATAGTCAACGAATCTTCCCAAATTAAGGAGCCCTGTGGATGAAAGGCTCTTGGTGCTGCAGCCAGGAGTCAGTGCTGGGCCTCTGAGGTGGGAGAGCCAACTTCAGGACACTCGTCCACAAGAGGCCTCCCAGCTGCACATAATATCAAACAGCAAAAATCTCCGAGAGATCTCCATCTCAACGCCAGCACCCAGCTTCACTCAACGACCAGCAAGCTACAGTGCTGGACATCCTATGCCAAACAACTAGCAAGACAGGAACACAACCCCACCCATTAGCAGAGAGGCTGCCCAAAATCATAATAAGTCTACAGACACCCCAAAACACACCACCAGACGTGGACCTGCCCACCAGAAAGACAAGATCCAGCCTCATCCACCAGAACACAGGCACTAGTACCCTCCACCAGGAAGCCGACACAACCCACTGAACCAACCTTAGCCACTGGGGACAGACACAAAAAACAACAGGAACTACGAACCTTCAGCCTGCAAAAAAGGAGACCCCAAACACAGTAAGATAAGCAAAATGAAAAGACAGAAAAACACACAGCAGATGAAGGAGCAAGATAAAAACCCACCAGACCTAACAAATGAAGAGGAAATAGGCAGTCTATCAGAAAAAGAATTCAGAATAATGATAGTAAGGTTGATCCGAAATCTTGGAGATAGAATGGACAATAGAATGGACAAAATGCAAGAATCAGTTAACAAGGACCTAGAAGAACTAAAGATGAAACAAGCAACAATGAACAACACAATAAATGAAATTAAAAGTACTCTAGATGGGATCAATAGCAGAATAACTGAGGCAGAAGAACGGATAAGTGACCTGGAAGATAAAATAGTGGAAATAACTACTGCAGAGCAGAATAAAGAAAAAAGAATGAAAAGAACTGAGGACAGTCTCAGAGACCTCTGGGACAACATTAAACGCACCAACATTCGAATTATAGGGGTTCCAGAAGAAGAAGAGAAAAAGAAAGGGACTGAGAAAATATTTGAAGAGATTATAGTTGAAAACTTCCCTAATATGGGAAAGGAAATAGTTAATCAAGTCCAGGAAGCACAGAGAGTCCCATACAGGATAAATCCAAGGAGAAATACGCCAAGACACATATTAATCAAACTGTCAAAAATTAAATATAAAGAAAGCATATTAAAAGCAGCAAGGGAAAAACAACAAATAACACACAAGGGAATCCCCATAAGGTTAACAGCTGATCTTTCAGCAGAAACTCTGCAAGCCAGAAGGGAGTGGCAGGACATATTGAAAGTGTTGAAGGAGAAAAACCTGCAACCAAGATTACTCTACCCAGCAAGGATCTCATTCAGATTTGATGGAGAAATTAAAACCTTTACAGACAAGCAAAAGCTGAGAGAGTTCAGCACCACCAAACCAGCTCTACAACAACTGCTAAAGGAACTTCTCTAGGCAAGAAACACAAAAGGAGGAAAAGACCTACAATAACAAACCCAAAACAATTAAGAAAATGGGAATGGGAACACACATATCGATAATTACCTTAAATGTAAATGGACTAAATGCTCCCACCAAAAGACACAGATTGGCTGAATGGATACAAAAACAAGACCCATATATTTGCTGTCTACAAGAGACCCACTTCAGACCTAGAGACACATACAGACTGAAAGTAAGGGGATGGAAAAAGGTATTTCATGCAAATGGAAACCAAAAGAAAGCTGGAGTAGCAATTCTCATATAAGTTATATATATATATATATATATATATATATATATATATATATATATATGTAGTTTGCTTGAGTGCAGTGTTTTTTGTTTTCTGTACTGAATTCATTAGCATGGGTCGGTATAAAATTTAGCATAGGTCAATATGTAATTTGTAAACTAATAAGGTCTTAAAAGTGAGGAATTAAGTCTTTTAAATTTAATTATTTATTGTAAAGAGCAGAATAGCATACATAAACAGGTGCCTAAGGAAAACTTGTATTCTAATATGGAACTCTCATGAACACCTTTTTTTTTTTTTTTTTTTTTTTTTTCTTCTAACGGTATGATAGTAGGCCATTTGATTATTTTTATGGCTTTAACTTTACAACAATGAAATATTCGTAAATTTTAAAAAGTATTTTTCTTTATTTGATGCTGGTGGGATACTGGAGAAATGAAAGGTCAAACACCTATTGAGGAATCCATACTTGTCTATATATTGTGTACTTTTATTTCAAGAACTGATTTAAAATTCCTAAAAGGATGCTATAATAAGTTATTATGCCATTTTACAGACTGAATTAAGTGAATTTCAGGGAGGTATGAAACTTGCCTAAGGCTATCCAGCTACCAAGCAGTAGAAGTGAGAATTAAATCCAGGTATACCTATCAAAAAACAAACAAACAAACAAACAAACAAACAAAAAAACATTATGCTATATATATGGAATGTAAAAAAAAAAAAAAAAAAGTGGACATGAAGAACCTAGGGGCAAGACGGGAATAAAGACACAGACCTACTAGAGCATGGACTTGAGGATACAGGGAGGCGGAAGGGTAAGCTGGGAGAAAGTGAGAGAGTGGCATGGACATATATACACTACCAAATATAAAATAGATAGCTAGTGGGAAGCAGCCGCATAACACAGAGAGATCAGCTTGGTGCTTTGTGACCACCTAGAGGGGTGGGATAGGGAGGGTGGGAGGGAGGGAGACGCAAGAGGGAAGAGATATGGGGATATATGTATATGTATAACTGATTCACTTTGTTATAAAGCAGAAACTAACACACCATTGTAAAGCAATTATACTCCAATAAAGATGTTAAAAAAAAAAAAAAAAAAAACTACTAAAACTGATAAACTAATTCAGCAAGGTAGCAGGATACAACATTAACATACAGAAATTGGTTGCATTTCTTTACACTAATAATGAAATATAAGAAAGGGAATGCAAACTAGCAATCCCTTTTAAAATTGCACCAAAAAAAATACTTAGGAATAAATCTCACCAAGGACATGAAAGACTTATATGCTGAGAACTACACAGCATTAATACAGGAAATTAAAGATGATTCAAAGAAATGGAAAGCTATCCCATGCTCTTGGATTGAAAGAATTAATACTATTAAAATGAGCATACTACCCAAAGCAATCTACAGATTCAATGTGATCCCTATTAAATTACCCATGACATTTTTCACAGAAATAGAGCAAATAATTCTAAAATTTATATGGAATCATAAAAGACCCAGAATTGCCAAAGCAATCCCGAGGAAAAAGAACAAAGCTGGAGGCATAAACCTCCCAGACTTAAGATGATACTACAAGGCTATAGTAATCAAAACAGCAAGGTATTGGCACAGAAACAGACATACAGATAAATGGAACATAATAGAGAGCCCAGAAATAAACCTGCACACCTATAAATGATTAATCTTCAACAAAGGAGGCAAGAATATACAATGGAGAAAAGACAGTCTCTTCAGCAAGTGGTGTTGTGAAAGTTGGACAGCCCCATGTAAATCAATGAAGTTAGGACCCACGCTCACACCGTACACAAAAATAAACTCAAAATGGCTCAAAGACCTAAAATATAAGACAAGACACCATAAAACTCCTAGAAGAGAACATAGGCAAAACATTCTCTGACATAAATTGTACCAATGTTTTCTTGGGTCAGCCTTCCAAGGCAAAAGACATAAAAACAAAAATAAGCAAATGGACCTAATCAAACTTACAAGCCATTGCACAGCAAAGGAAACTATAAACAAAATGAAAAAACCTACGGAATGGGAGAAAATATTTGAAAATGATGTCACCAACAAGGGCTTAATCTCCAAAAAAAACTAAACAACCCAATCAAAAAATGGGCAGAAGACCTAAATAGACATTTCTCCAAAGAAGACATATAGATGGCCAACAGGCACATGAAAAAGATGCTCAACATCACTAATTATTAGAGAAATGCAAATCAAAGCTACAATGAGGTACCACCTCACACCAGTCAGAATGGCCATTATTAAAAAGTCTACAAATAACAAATGCTGCAGAGGGTCTGGAGAAAACGGAACCCTCCTACATTGTTGGTGGGAATGTAAGTTGGTGCAGCCATTATGGAAAACAGTATGGAAGTTCCTCAGAAAACTAAAAGTAGAGTTGCCATATGATCCAGCAATCCCACTCCTGGGCATATAACCAGACAAAACTATAATTCAAAAAGATACAAGTACCCCTAGGTTCATAGCAGCACTATTTACAATAGCAAAGACATGGAAACAACCTAAATGTCCATCAACAGATGAATGGATAAAGAAGATGTGGTGTATATATACACACACACACACACACACACACACACACACACACACAATGGAATACTACTAAGCCATAAAGAAGAATGAAATAATGCCATTTGCAGCAACATGGATGGACCTAGAGATTATCATACTAAGCAAAGTGAGTCAGAAAGAAAAAGACAAGTACCATATGATATCACATGTGGAATCTAAGATACCACACAAATCAACATATCTATAAAACAAAAACCGACTCACAGACATAGAGAACGAACTTTTGGTTGCCAAGGCGGGTGGGATAGGGGAGGGAAGAATTGGGAGTTTGGGATTAGTAGAGGCAAACTATTATATATAGGATTGGTAAACAACAAGATTCTACTGTATAACATAGGGAACTATACTATATTCAATATCCTGTGACAAACCATAAAGGAAAAAGAATATGAAAAAATATATATTATGTATAACTGAGTCACTGTGCTGTACAGAAGAAATTAATACAACGTTGTAAAACAACTATATTTCAATAACATTTTTTAAAAAAGAGGAAGGATAGAAGAATAAGGAAAAAGAAAGTAATTGCAACCATTATAGTTTTCTCTTGAAGGGTAATGAGGGACCTTGTCTATTAGGAAATCCTATGATCTTAGGTTTTTAAAATAATACCCAGGGGAAAGGAAGAGATCTTTGTCTCTTAAGCTCTAATATTAGTTAGGTCTTGGTAAAAGGAAAATTTCTACTTGACTTGTTTGATCTATCACAATGGAATTCTTGTTCAGGCATTTCAGTATATGAAGTCCACTTGTTTTAGTATTTTCATAATCATCTATGTATAGCATTGTAAACACAACCTAAAACTCATTTAAAAAGCTTTGCATGATTGTCTTGGATTTACAATTTACATTTCAGGCAAGGAGAAGTTATTTTTTGATAAGACCATTTGTTTCTCTCTTAGAAATATTCTGGAAAACTCTCTCTCCTCATGGTTTAACAATATATTTCTGCCAAGACCATGGCTGAAATGTCCTAAATCTTAATGTCCTTGGCTCCCAAAAATATAACTCATGACATAAATTAAGCTATTTAAAAATTTTAAATTACATTTTAATTTTGAGTTTTTACCAATGAAATGTGAACATCTAAGATGATCCTATGACATAATTCATTAGTTTTATGAAGAAATAATGCAGTGCTAATTTCTTGATGTCTACATTTTTGAAATAGGAAAGCTTTGTAGGTATTAGCATTCAGATCAACTGTATTTTACTTCAAAGTGAAAAAAAAAACACATAAAGGTATAAATTCTATCAAAATTTCCTAAACACAAGAACAAGAAAATTGAAATATAAAAGAACACAAAGAATCATAGTACTTCAGAGACAATACACAAGATGATTCAGGGATGACCCTGTGCTCTCCCAGGAGTATTGTGAATTGCGTTTCTTTTTCACAATTTATTAAAGGCCAGAGAGATGACTCATGAGAAATGTGACAATATGTATTTTACCTAAACATGCATTGCAAAAGTCCCGGGGAGAATAGGCTGGAAAAAGATAGAAAAAAAAAAAAGGAAAAAGAAAAAAAAAAGCCTGAAATTTTTTAAAAAAAGTCATATCTAGCTTAGACAATCCCAAAGTAACAAACGGGTATTTAAACTTCCTGATATCAAAAGCAAAAAAAAAAAAAAAAAAAATTGTCTCACAAAAGAGAAACACAGTTCATCTAAAGGAAACTAACCTTTTCTATAGACTCTGAAAAAAATTTATGTCTTAGGAAACTATATTCGTCAGCCACTCTCTGTAATAGTTTCTAGGTAACTGCAATACATAGGCTCTTCATCCCCAGGAAATTTACATGGGATATAACCAATTCCCAGAAGCTCACCCCCAGAAGACTGCTCTGTGGCCTGCCTCTGTGGGAATTTATTTGGCCGATGGATAGAGACAATGCAACTCTACACAGTATTTCAATTAGGCTAGTCAAAGAGCACCCAATTTCTCTATATGCAAGTAAACAATTTTTGATTGGGTCAATTAAGAAATGTCTGTTCCTTAAGAGGGAGATGGAATGGAGCTCCTCAGCTTAAGGACAGAGGGACTGTTTTCACCATGAGCTTAGAGGACAGCAGTGAAGTCACTGTACATTTCACTGCATATAACATTTTTGTGTCCATATAGATTAAAAGTGGCTTATAAAATATTTTCTAAAAATAAACTAGGATCACCAGTGACATCTAAGCAAGGAAGTAGTTCAGTGAACTAAATATAAAATTTGTGCCATCAGATGAGATTTTGCAGGAGCTGTTCTTGAGACATTAGGGACAGAGAAAAAAATCAAGGAAAGATAAAAGTATTACAAGATCCAGGCAAGGTTAACCTCAAACTTGGCTCTGATCCGTGGCAAATGAAGAGGTTTGCATAAACCCTGAGTCATACCTGATTCAAGAATAAAAGGGAGGTATCTTGCCAAAAAGCAAAACCAAGGAAATTGTTTCTAAGAAGCATAAGGGGAAAGACTCTGCAATTACCAGTTCTGTGTTTATAAATAGCATCATTCATGTCCCTTGTGGGCTTGTTATGGGCCCTCCAAAAATACATCCATGCAAATTTTATTTCCCAAAGCATTATACTATATAATAAAATGCTATCTTTTGAGGAAAAAGGAAGTGATCCAAGAGTAAACATAAAGGACCATACCAATTTTAATGAAAAAAAATCACTAAAATTCACAAAACTGTACTTTTCTTTTACAAGCAAACAATGTTACATTATGACCCCAAATTATATTTTCCACGAATGGTCATCTTGTTACTACTGTAACCTTAAAATTAGCCCCCAGGTTTTATTTTCACATCTAGCTATTCAGTGCTACTAAGTGGGAGAAGAATGTTCCCACTCTATGTATGTCATGGGCACTCAGTCCTTCCAGCTAGTTCTGACTCTTGGAACAATCTTCCTAGGCAGCTGCTACAAGGGTACACGCTGCCCTGGCTACCATTCAAAGGCCCTCGCATGGGGAGCCTGTTCCTCTCCTGCCAACTTGTGGGTGGACACAATGAAGGCGTTGGGCAGAGATGCCTAACTTCAGACATTCTGGGAATTTCCTGACTAAGGAGCTTCCAGTACTAGTTCACATCCTTCTGTAGGCAGGAACCAAATAAGTATCAGGCTAATGCTCTTTGCTGTAATCCAATGATAAAAAGAAGATAAGAACCTAGGTCACTAAAAGTGGTGCATCTGGCTTAGACATTTCAAAGTTCACACCACATAATAATAAATTTTAGACAATTTGCTAGCCTTTCATTTTCAGACATCTAAAACAAACGGTACACAGCAGCCCTGGCCACATCATAGTGTGTAAGGGGCAAGGAACATGTCTGAGCCTGCTAGGTGTCCCAGAAGAGTGACACATCACCAAAGGCAGCAAACCTCACTCAAGAGATCCCCAAGATCTGGCCTCCCACCCCCAGCCTCATGCCACTTTTCCTCTTTCCTCTGTACACTCCTGGCCTGGTGGCCTTACATCAACGTACCAAGCTCCTCCTTGCCTCACTCTCTTCAAATAAACTATTTCCTCTTCCTGGAATGCCCTTCCTTCCCCCCACTTTGCCTGGCTACCTACCCTTCCCACCTCAGTTTAAAAGTCAACTTTCCAGGAATTTATTTCTCCTAGTAGATCCCATTCTTCTCCCTCAGTCCCCCCGAATCTGATCAGAAATCTTACTTCCTCACATACTTGTCACAAATGTAAATAACAATGATTTGTTAATTATTTTAAAAAGTAGGCATTCCCCTGTAAGCTCCATGAAGGCAGGACAGAGACAGTTCATCCCTTTCCTGCTATATTCTCAGTTGCTAGGCCAGCGCCATAATCGGCACTCAACAAGTATTTGTTAAAGTGATAAATATTATCTAATTACATAATTGGAAAAAAAATGTAATTCTTCAACCGTTCAACACATTGCAAGATAGTTATTATGGTCCACATTTTACAGATGAGAGAAGTACATTTCAGAGAAGAGGATTTCACTCAAGTTCACATGGCTAATAGGAAATGAAAGAACTCAGACTTAAACAAAGAACTTCTGACCTTGAAGCTGAAGCTCTAAGATCAGATTTGCTCATCAAATTAGCACATAGCCCACAAAGAGCATTCTAGCAGCACTCTGTCCTCAATGGAGCTTCACAATGAAGAGAATTAGGATGAGAACTGTTGATGTTCTCTCTGAACAGAGAACTGATTTATTGATGCTGCCTTCCTGATGTTTGGAAATTGAAGTAGCATACTATGACTTATGCACATGGATGGAATGGTCTAAAGTACTTTCTTGAGTGTTCATCAAAGAGACAGAAAATGAAAAGACACTTACCATAATTCCAGTGAGCAAACAGACTCCTTTCCCACAGTATGTGTTAGGTACCATGTCACCATAACCAATGGAGAGAAAAGTTATTGATATCAACCACATTGCTCCAAGGAAGTTGCTAGTAACATCCTGTTGATCATGGTACCTGAAAAATAGCAAACAAAGCCAGTCCTTCATAATTAATCTAGAGTAGGGCTTCCAAGGGCAGTTTGATTCAATACAGTGAATTTACTAATAGCGTCTACAAAATGCTCTATTTAGAGGTTTTCAAAGCTCATTATTATAAATAAAATTGGAGTTCTACCTAAGCAATCTGAAAGACATCAGAATTTCTCAACTTTAAAAATAATCTGAAAGAGAAACTGTAAAATATGAAAATTGCTTTTCTCACTGGTTTAAGTTGATCAACGCACATTTATCTTTGAATCCTGCTTTGGTCTTGCTCACATCTCATCCTTCCTTGATGCCCACTGATGTGCCCAACTTGTGGAACAATATGCAGTGCCCCGATCTCCCTCCTCACCTTTGTACCAAAAGGAGCCACGGTGTTCCCTTTGCTACCTTTATTTCTTATTGGGCCAACTCCTAGTCATCTTTCAGAATAAGTTCAGGTGGGAGCCTCTTCTATCTACGCTCCTCCCAGCCCATTTCTGGGGCTCCCTCAGTACCCCATATATTCCTCCATCACAGGACTACATTGTAACTGTCTACCTGGAGGTCCTGTACTAGCCATCCTCCTTGAAGATGGAAAATGTACCTTTGATTGCATAATCCATGCCCAGAACTGGAGCTTAATATAAGTTATTACCTCACCAGATACACACAAAGAGTTTATAGTCAAAAAGAGGGAGAGGGATGCAGTTTATCCTCATTATTCTATGAGGTGTCAAATTTTTCTAATGAGAAGAAAGATTTTTATATCAGAAACAGATATAAAATTTTGCTTGAATTATCAATGTGAAACAGTAACCCTGGCCCATCGTGGGGCACTATTATCCACCATGCATACAACTGTGAGGCCATGCAAGTTGTTACTTTAGAGAAACTTGCCCTGGATGCATGCTCTGTGTAGTCATGGGGCAGAGTAGCCCTCCTCCATGGCAGTCACACCCCAGACTCTCTCTGGTCACTAGAGACATTCCCTGCTCTTCATCCAACTTCTGTAAGGACCACCCTTTCTTCCCAGCTCTCAGATACCACTGGGGATGGCTTTCCCTTCCTTATTTCTTGCTCTCCAAAGCATGCTGATAATCCCCTAGCTTGCACTCACTCAGTCCTGCCTTTCAGCTCGACGATATGTCTGTGTAGCCAGAGCTGTGGAGGCAAGGAGGCTGCCCCATGACCCAAGCCCCAGGATTGATCCCATATACAACCTACATTGGGCCAGTGCATTCTCTCCCTCTTTTTTTTTCTGTTCTTCATATCATTCCAAGGCTTCTGCATCTATAGCCCAAAGTGCAGGAAGTTTATAGAGTATAAGCTTTCCTCTGCAGTATCATACCTCTGAAGGGGAGACTGTGGATCTTGCCTCTGTCTTTGGATACAGAAAGGCCTATGCTTAACACTTTGGTACCTTTGTTTTCTAACAAAGAAGAGAGAACTAAGAAATGGTATTTTTTGCTACTTTGGTCTAGGGAAAGAGAAACCTCTGCCTGGAATGAGTGGAACCCCAGAGTAAGGAAGAGTGACAGCATCACCGTATCTTCAAAAAGAAAATGGAAGGGCACACACACAGGCAGCCAGCCCTGCTGAGGGGCATCCTGTGATTCCCTGGTGATGGGAGGGCAGCAACCTCCACCATTCTACCCCAGGGAACTGCCACTATGACTTAGATGCAGAGTCCCCTCTTCCCAGGATGGCTGGGTGGAGAGGCTGTCATTGCCAAAAGGAAGGTCAAGATGTACTCGTATTACTCAGCCTTAAAAAAAGAATGAAATAATGCCATTTGGAGCAACATGGATGGACCCAGAGATTCTCATACTAAGTGAAGTAAGTCAGAGGAAGACAAATATCATCTGATATCACTTATATGTGGAATCTAAGAAAATGATACAAATGAACTTATTTACAAAAAAACCAGACATAGAAAACAAATTTATGGTTAACAAAGGGGAGGGGTAAATTAAGAGTTTGGGATTAACAGATATACACTAATATACATAAAATAAATAAACAACAAGGACCTATTGTATACTACAGGGTACTATATTCAATATCTTGTAATAACCTATAATGGAAAAGAATCTGAAAAAGAATCTAGATATGTGTGTATATATATATGAAAAGAATATATATTTATCTGAATCACTTCGCTGTACACCTGAAACTAACAAAACATTGTAAATCAACTATAATTTAAAAACAAGATCAATTCCTAGCTTTTAAGGAAGCCAGATGAGTGCATTTCCTCTGAGAAACTGTTAAATAACATGCACATAGGATTAGGGTGACACGATCCATGCTGTAGTTCGGCTACAACATGAGCTACCAGGCTCTGTGGACTGCTCGGGGAGCCTGCTATGCCTGTGTGATAAGGCTTCCATGGGGCCATGTGGTTTTTATTTCAAACAAGACCCTTAGAAGTAAGCTTTGGATGAATAACCCACTCATGGTATTGGGGCTTTCTATGAATAGTCCTCATCAAGCAGTTGCCTGAAACAGGGAATACATTACCCTGGTGTGGGTGTGGGCTACGTGAGAGAGGGGAGGCAAAAGTTTCATGGCCTATTCAACCTTTAATTGTGAGACAAAGTTTCTTCTTAACAAATCATGATTTACACAAAGATTTGATACGTATAAGAGCCAATGGCCCTAACTCCCTGGTGCATATGAAATATGTGTTGAGCCCTCACTATGTGTTCAACACTTGACTTTCATTTTCTCATTTTACATTGATGTTTTAAGACATGGACAACCTTTCTGGCTGAAAAAACTATACTCTTCACCCTTTCTATATCAACAAAGTGTCCTCAATCACTACCCACTTAGAAAATGTGACCACGTCTGAGTGATAACCTCAAGTTATTGCTACATCGCTAGTGACCAGAACACATCTCTAGGCACATGGTGTTCCTTTGGTAGAGCAACTACAAAGAGGAGTTTGAGATTTCATATTGTAAACAAAGGTCTTTAAAGGGGCACCTTCACTGCTGGTGCCCACAGGTAAATCTTCTCAACTTTGGCAAGGGTGTGAAAGTCTTTCTCATCTGTTCTTCCTGAAGCACTTTGATTTGGTTTTCAAAGTTTAGAGCAGTAAATGACTTTGAAAGTTACAATAAAAAGCATTCACTGACTCTCCTTTAGTTACCTACATTTGATAAGTACACAAGTTTTAAATACAAATTGCTTCCATCCTCATTAAACTCTTCACCACTCTCAAGTATTATGCCATTATATCATTCAGTTATTATTTGTTATATGTTATGCATGTTATATTGGGTCAGATACTGTAAAGCTGTATTGAAGGGCCTAATTAGAAACAAATATCTTTCTAGGAGTTGGTATTTAAGGGCTTGGGGTTCAATGGTAAATTATCTTTTTTGCTTAATAAATAATTAACCTACCTGAAAAATGGCTCAGAATGGAAAAATAACATTTCATACTCATGTTTTTGTTACATTCAGGTATACTTAGTCATGACTAGTCAAGAAGAGGCAGGTAATTAGGACCACATTACCTACTATTAGAACAATAAAGGGTTCTTTCTTGGCAACTCAGAAACAAATATTAGACTTATCAACAGGATGACATTTTCACTTAGAACACTTCCAGGTTTTGAATTTATGCCAGAGTCACACCACTGCGAACGATTAGTATATACAATTTAAACGGTTAAAAATTTTCAAAACGTTTCTTACAGTTTAAGTTCACGTCACAAACTTACTCAGACAATTCCGACCTTCTCCACAAGGGGAGCTATTCTGGGAAAGACAAAGAAATGACTCACATGGCAAAATTCAAATTCTAATGAATATGAATGCTTGTTTAATTAAAATATATTAAAGAAGATTAAAATTAGTGTAAGGAATGCCTAATGATCGCAAGCTTTTTAAAAAAAGGACTTTAGCATTTAGGGAGAGGACTTATTGCTGTTTTACAGCATTGCGTGTTTTAGAGACTTAAAGATTGTAAGATCAGCTTTAATGTTTTAAAAGAAGTAAAACGTTCCTTTTCTTAGTTTCCATTCATTTCTTCATTCATTCTTGACTGTGGGTATACCACTGTTTCTTAAATCACAAATATGGCAGCTTTCCATAATATTTGTTTAAATTCACAAGGGTGATCTTTCCAAGAGCATTACTGAATTCTTCCCGCTCAATGAAGCAGCCTCTGCCCATCACTCCTGCCTCTCTCACAGCACCATTCCATAAGTAACAGGAGCTCTGGCCACAGTAATAGCTGGCAGTTATGCCATCCTCTTCACCAGCTCTTTCTCTACAGGTACATTTCCTTCTGACTAAAACCACCCTCCCCCACCTTCCTAGCCCTGATTTGTACTTTGAGAATCTGCTCATAACTCCCCTTTTCCAGACTCCACATAGCATTTTTAGCATGGTACTCTAGGCTGGACCATAGGTCCTTTCTCTGTATCCTGGGAGCCTCTTATAGATATCTCTCACGCCATCAGTCAATGTCAACATGGGTCATAACACATATAATGTATACTTTGCTTATCAAACATGCCCCGAGAATCTAAATTATAAAGAATTTGAGCACAAAGATTATGCCTTACTCATTGTTTTATCTTCACTTAGAAGAATAGAGCAGGGAATTGGTGTTTATTGAATTAATTAATATGACAAAATGAAACATTTTTTCTCAAACTGACTGGCCCTTGGCCACATGTTAGGCCTTCAGGATCACAAATATAGAAGTACAAAAAAGGGACAGAAATGAGTCTTTCCCATCAATCAATATGAATCAGATTTGTCATGTTATGTTCCAAGACCTGTAGGCAACTTATAAGTTATTTTTACACATGTAAAAAATATTCAACAATGGAAGCTTACAGCTGACAAACTATGTTTATTAATCCTTTTCCATTAAACATACTATTAATACTATGAATAGCAAAAATACCTTAATTTTCAGCTCTGATCTCAAATGTCAGCCTCAGTTATATAGTGAAAAGTATTATGGAGATTCAAATGTATGTGATCAATCTATCATCAGTTCTCTCTACTGAATCCACCATTCTCTCCTGAAATATTGCTAAAATGATAGTAAGGCAATTTAAAAAAGGTATAAGCCCACAATAACAAAAAAGAAAAAAAAAAGAAAGAAAAGAGAAATCAGAGAATGAAAAATAACACATTTTTATACAAACAAATGGGCATGGGGAATTCTGCTTCTAGCCAAGATGGAACAACAAAGGACGAATTCATGCTGCTTCTTGAAAAAACTACAAAACCAGACAAATATTTGAAACAGTAGTGAACAAGACATAGATAATCTAGAAACGAAGAACAATGATCCCTGAGAGATGGTAAACAGCCAAAGCGAGTCATAAAATTGCCCCAGCTTAATGCCTCAAGAAAGATTCCAGAATGTAGCTCAGGTATGGAAATCAGCAGAGCCCAGAGGTCTCCCCAAATTGAGGACAGAGCTGGGAATACAGGGAAGCCATGAGTTTATAGGGCGAAAAACCAGAGAGGAAACATCTGCACAGAGAGAGAACCAGAGATCTGTAGAAAGGTCTCCTTGATTATTCATCCAAGTACTTACTGATCGATATGCACAAGTAAAACGGCAAGGTTGGAGAAGTGAAAATACTGTAGGTAAAGTGGTACATTATCACTTGAAGGTAGACTGTAGTAAGTGATACAGTGTCAGGGGGAGATAAAACTGTGACAATTTAGTTATAGTATACCTAAGTGTATAGGTATGCTATAACTCCTAAAAGAATCATTAAAATAATACATCAAAGAGTAATAAGTGATAATCTTATAAAGGATATAAGATAGAATAAAAAAAGATAAGCAATCCAAAAGGAGGCAGAAATGGAAAAAAGGAACAGAGACTAGATAGGACAAATAGAAAACAAGTGGCCAGAGGACAGATTTACCCAAGCATATCTGTAACCACATTAAATATAAATGGCCTAAATACCCAAAATTAAAAGGCATAGATTATTATAGAACCCATGGAAGGTTCATAACTTGGAGCAACCAGATGTCATGCAATGAGTGGGTAAAGTCCAAAGCTGAAAACAGGAGAAATTATGATGTCTAAGTATATGGCATAATAGATGCCCAGGCGCTTGCCCCTGCCTGGTATTGCTAGACAACTAACAGGAGATAGAGGTTTGTTCACTGAGGAAACACTGGAGATTTTGATCCAGGCCCCAGCTAAGGTCAGGAAAGATGTTTGGGGCTGAAAATGTGGTAATTAAATTCAAGTTTCCAAGCTGAACAACAACATTCCCAGTTTACTTTCTTCACTCCCTGTTCTTGACCCTATATTAGAACTTACTAATACAGAGAAAGAATATATTTCTCTCTGGAGAAACAGAATAGTTTCAGTGAAAAGACATTCATTACTAACAGCAAGCATTTTCTAATGAAAAATGCAGCTTTCCACTTATCCACCCATAGTGAATTTCACCAGACACTAAGCTCCTCTCCCCATACAAAGTTTCCAATTCCCACTCTTTTTTTTTTTAGGTATATATATATATATATATAATTTTTTTAAAAATTTTTTTATTTTTTGCAGTATGCAGGCCTCTCACTGTTGTGGCCTCTCCCGTTGTGGAGCACAGGCTCCAGACGCGCAGGCTCAGAGGCCATGGCTCATGGACCCAGCCTCTCCGCAGCATGTGGGATCTTCCCGGACCGGGGCGCGAACCCGTGTCCCCTGCATCGGCAGGCAGACTCTCAACCACTGCGCCACCAGGGAAGCCCTCCAATTCCCACTCTTGAACGTGAAAGACTAGCAAATGATCAGTACACATTGGAAGTATACTTTCTATAAAAAAGATACTGACAAAAATGGGATGGGAAAGAAAGGAAAGAAAGAAGGGAAAAGGGAGGAAACAGAATAATCTCCAGACAATGGAGAGTGATGGGGTGTGGGACTCCTGAACTTTCTAAGTTATATCATGGAAGAACTAAAGGAAAATATAACATCCATAAAAGGAACAGGACGCTACAAAGAAGTGCAATTAAAGAATAAAAAAGAGGGACTTTTAAAAAACTTACAATTATAATAAAAAAATAATTGCAATACAATTAGAATATAAATTGGTAGAAATCTCCCAGAAAGTAGGACAAAAAGACAAAAAGAGAAGGGAAAAGGGAGAACAAAGAAGATATATTCTCAGAGAACACAGAGCGTCTAACAACTAACTTCAAAAGGAGAACATAGAAGTGGAAGGAAAGAAATGATAATTTTTTTTATTTCTTTAGTTTTCCAGGAAAACTGGAAGGCAGGCATCTCTAAAGGAAAGTTCTACTTAGTATTTGCACAGAGAATAATGAAAGACCTGTGCCGAGGGTGATCATCGTAAAATTTTAAATACTAGGAATAGAGAGATGATCTTTGAAAGTTTCAAAGGGGAAAAATAGATCACAGATAAACATTAAAAATGGTTGCCTCGCAACAACAGACGTATGGGTCAATGGAACAGAACAGAGAGCTCAGAAATAAACTCACACACCTATGAACAATTAATCTTCAACAAAGGAGGCAAGAATATACAATGCAGAAAAGACAGTATTGTCAGCAAGTGGTGTTGGAAAAGTGTGACAGCCACATGTAAATCAATGAAGTCAGAACACACCCTCACACCATACACAAAAATAAACTCAAAATGGCTTAAAGACTTAAATATAGGACATGACACAATTAAACTCCTAGAAGAGAACATAGGCAAAACATTCTCTGACATAAATTGTACCAATGTTTTCTTATGTCAGTCTCCCAAGGCAATAGAAATAAAAGCAAAAATAAACAAATGGGACCTAATCAAACTTACAAGCTTCTGTACCAAAAAGGAAACCATAAACAAAATGAAAAGACAACCTATAGACTGGGAGAAAATATTTGCAAATGATGCAACTGTTAAGGGCTTAATTTCCAAACTATACAAACAGCACATACAACTCAATAACAAAAAAAAACAACCCAATCCAAAAATGGGCAGAAGACCTAACCAGACATTTCTCTAAAGAAGACATACAGATGGCTTAGAGGCACATGAAAAGATGCTCAACATCACCAATTATTAGAGAAATGCAAATCGAAACTACAATGAGGTACCACCTCAGACCGGTCAGAATGGCCATCATTAAAAAAATCTACAAATAATAAATGTTGGAGAGGGTGTGGAGAAAAGGGAGCCCTCCTACACTGTTGTTGGGAATGTAAACTGGTGCAGCCATTATGGAAAACACTATGGAGGTTCCTCAAAAAACTAAAGATAGAGTTGCCATATAATACAGCAATCCCGCTCCTGAGCATATACCCAGGCTATATAAAAGCTATAATTTTCGAAAGCTATAATTCAAAAAGATACATGCAGGCCTATGGTCATAGCAGCTCTATTTACAATAGGCAAGACATGGAAACAACCTAAATGTCCACTGACAGACGAATGGATAAAGAAGATGTGGCATATATATACATACATATACATACAGGTACAATGGACTATCACTCAGCCATAAAAAAGAATGAAATAATGCCATTTGCAGCATCATGGATGGACTTAGAGATTATCACACTAAGCGAAGTAAGTCAGAAAGAAAAAGACAAATGCCATCTGATAGCACTTAAATGTGGAATCTAAAACACAACCCAAATGAACATATCTATGAAACAGAAACAGACTCACAGATATAGAGAACAGACTTGTGGTTGCCAAGGGGGAGGGGGTGGGAGAGGGAAGGACTACAAGTTTGGAATTAGCAGATGCACACTATTATGTATAGGACGGATAAACAACAAGGTCCTACTATATAGCACAGGGAATGGTTTCAATATCCTGTGATAAACCATAAAAGAAAAGAATATGAAAAAGTATATATATGTATAACTGAGTCGCTCTGCTGTACAGCAGAAATTAACACATTGTAAATAAATCAACTATACTTCAATAAAGTTAAAAAGAATAAATACTAAAAATGGTTGCCTCTAACATTATTTAATTGTATTCACGTGTGTGGGGGGTGTGGGGGGGAGAGGAAGGCGGAGGCAATCTATTTCTCCCAGATTTGTAGAGGGGAAGGATGGAGAATCTGGGAGAAGGAACTGAACAGGAGTAATTCCAGCCCTCTCTCTGCTCTGCCTGCCCACAGAGCAGGTGTATTTGGTTCTCTATATGGTAAGCTTCCCAGGCCAGGGGTGATCCAATACAGGGTATAAAGGTTCAGCTATGACTCCATCTAACTCAGTGGTGAATCATCAGAACACCGGGCAGCCCACTGGGATATAGGTCAAGTGGTGGTATCCAGATCTGCTTCACATCAGTAACGAAGCTGATAATTTGCTGTCTGCCAATTGAAGACCCAGAGAAGGATGATAAATTATCTCTCTCCAAGCTCCAAATATGTGCATGGAGTTTTCACCTAAAGCAAAAGCAAATAAAATAAGTGATCCAATTAATTAAAACATATACAAAGAAGTCCAATGAAGGGACATATTTAGGTTCAAAGGAGAAAAGTGCTGAGTTCCAAATGGCTCAGAAAGGAGGGGTAACATATATCTCTTATTTGCCACTGATCCATATCAAAGGGGCACACCTGTAGCTGCATATTAGAATCACCTGGGAAGCACTGACAATTACCTATGCAAAAGCCCCATCCTCAATCAATGAAGCCAAGAACTCTTGGGGTGGGGTCATGACAGAGATTTTTTTTTTTTAAAGCTCCTCTGGTAATTTGTATGTGTTGTCAAAGCTGAGAACTAACTATTAGCTTTATTTCAGAAGTTCTCATTCAGTAACATGTTGAGCTTCTATATGTATAACAGAACTTTCGGAGGCACTGGGAACATGCAGATGGATAAAAAACAGTAAGCATTCATGAGAAACCTAAAATGCAGAAAGGGGGAAAACTGCAAGAAATAATAAGGTAATATACAAGTTGTAATAAATGTGAATATGAGCGGCAAAGGTAGATCAAGAAAAAATGTATATAATAGATTAGAAGTAACCACATGAGTGTCCAATATAACACTGACACCTAAAATTATAGTTTTAAACTAAAAAAAAAAAAATGTAAAATTTTGTAGGTCCAAACCCTTTACTAAAAACCTCTCTGAGTAAGGGTGCTCTAAAGTGAAAACACTTTAATTATATGTATAAAACTACTCAAATAATTTACAGAAATCCCTTCAGCTCAATTTGAATTGCCCCAATCTGTGTGAATTTCTCCTAATCCCTTCTTCATACTCCTACTTTTTTCCCTATCGCTGAGTTATGAAAACACAGACATGACTTTAGGACCTTGGGGATCCCCATATAGACTTCCTTCAATACCAACAAGTATCCAGAGAAAAGCGGCAGAGACAGGCTGTGTAATGTTACCTATAAAACCTAACTCATTTGGGCATAAGCCAGATTCAATTTTTATTAACTGCTTAATTCTTTAACTCTAAAACACCAAAATGAGTTTTCTACTTTAAATTTATTTTGCTCCTTTAACCTTGCACGTTTGGAATTTTTTCTTCTCTTCTGTTAATTTAGAAAAGTCAAAAAACTAAACACTTCTCTCTCTTCCTCTCTCCTTTCCCCCACATTTCCACTTTCCCTCTTCCTTCCTCTCCCTTTCTCTTTCCTCCGTGCCTCTGTGTGTGTGTGTGTGTGTGTGTGTGTGTGTGTGTGTGTGTGTGTGTATTTCATTCACAATACAGATACAGAAGATTGATCTTTGGGTAGAGACCATCAGTGGATATGTCTAAGGGCATAAACTTCCTATGAATTACAGCTCAAAGTCCCGAAAGGAAAAGAGTGTGTAACAGAACATATATAGATTTTCAAATTTGAAGAATTACATTCCTTATGTTTCCCTAAAAAAATGACAAAATGTTTTATTGTCTGACTCTCTATTATTCATTTATGCATTTTCATTTCTGTTAGAATAAGTGAGTTCAGAAATGACATCTGTCAATAAGCTAACAGTCTTAGATCGCATACCTATATAATTATTTGACGATTATCTATGTTAAAGACCTATAGGAACACAATGGTATCACATCAACATAAGCTAAACAGACCTGAAAAGACTTATCAGCATTCAGGCTCTCTTTGGTAAAGGGGGTTAGTGAAATATGCCCAGCTCTAGGAAAGAACTTTCAGGTCAGAGAGCCATGGAGATTAAGTCTGGTTCCTAAAAATGAAGATGGAGGAAGAGCCCAGGGCATAAGTGTCCATCATGAGAGATTTCCTGAATGCAGAACTCGATGTAAGCAGCAGTTCTCAATCCTAGTGCACCTTAAGATGCTCTTGCTTAAGATCTTGAAATATAATTCAAATAATACAACTTATCTATACACATGCTTTATAAAACAAAAATCAATATAATATCCTAAATGTAATATAGAAAAATAAGAGAGAAGTAATTTATAATAAATAATGTATTTCAATACCTAAATGCTCGGGCAAGGCTAACCTAGAAGATTTAAGAAGCAGTCAGTTGTTTGCACCTATACGTAAAAGCACTTGAATACAGTTCAGTCTGATGAAAGTGTATGGTTCTGAATTCAAATGCCACAGGGGCATGGTCATACCTAATGTGATTTTCTAAAATGTGAAAAACTTTTGGTCAAATTCCAAATAAAACAAATGACAATTTTCCCTCAATTTACACACTAATAACATTATTTAAAAATCAAGCATATGTTACAATTGAGCAAAAATATTTTATGTTTATATTTTAAATGGATTTAGGTCTAAACTAAGAAGATTATAAATAGGTTTTTAGTACACAGAGTGTCTACCAGCTGAGTCTAAGGTCAAATGGGATACAGAACAGTTCTTTGTTGGGTGGGAATGTCCCATACAAACAGAATACAGAGCATTCCTGGCCCCACTGATTGACAGCAAAAAACCCCTTCTCTGGAATGGCTCCAGGGAATAAAACTACCCCCAGTGAGAACCAGTGGTCCAGAGTTTCAGGGCAGCTGGCACTGTGCAACAGCCATCAGAAAATCTGGAGCTAGCTTCATTTCAACACATCTGGAGTGCAGTGAAACTAGAAAACCACGGAATTTGGCACAAATTATATTCTTAAGCCCCGGCTACTCCCCAGGCTATCAAAAAAATACCAAGTTCCAGAGCAATGTTATAACCACGGCTTGTGTTTCCACCAAGGTTCTCTTCCTTCTTTGTTTCTTTACTAACTTCCCAACCAATAGTTATTTTAATTTTTCTGGAGCGAGCTCCATTCCTTCCACTCCTGCTATGTGCCAAGCATCCTCCACACACTGCTCCTCTAAGGGGAAGGTGGAAGCCAGGAGACAGACCTGGAGACACACTTGGTCAGGCCCAAGATTTCCTTACCAGAAAGTCAATTTTTCAAGCACTCCCTTACCAAAATCACTTAGTACAATTCATGTCTGACACACGCCAGGCTCTACTAATAGCAGAGAGAGCATGTCTACACTGGCCTGGCGGGCTGTGGTTTTAGAAGCCCCTCTACCCTCAACCCTCCATGATTTTCCATCAGCGTGACAGCCTGCAGAGCTATTTACTTCCCTTCTGGGAAGAGCGGCGGGCAGACCGTCACTAGGTGGCAGTGCCACACTAATTTATCCCCATGGCTGCCTGGCTGAGTTTGGGCCGACCAGTGCCAGAGTCAGCTTGTGAGGGGACTTTCCTGAGAATACCTTCAGGCGAAAGCCCCTCTCCTGGGCATCCTGAAAGAACGGGCTGTTCCATTGAAGAAACAGCCACTACAAGTGATACACACAAGCCCAGGGCCACTCCTACACCTGCAGCCTCAGGTGTTACCAAGCATCTTAGGGGTATCATCTGAGGTGAGAGAGTATGTATATGTGTGGGTCTGGACATGCATTCCATTCTAGATCCAATTAATATAGATCTAAGGTCGCTGCATATCTTCACATTTCAACCCTCTGAGGTTCTCTAGATCAAATACCAGAACATACCTTGTAAACCTGTAAGAACCAAAAAGTCCCTGTGGATTTTTCTAACCAGGCCATGTTGGAATTGAACCAGCATTTGAGGATATAGATGTCAGGGTCTTGTTTACTCACTCTGAGATCGAGTCCAGGAAGGGTTGCTCTATATTCAGAGGCAGTGGTCGCCCACCGCCTCCCTTAGCTTCTTTACCCAAAGCAGCAAGTCTTAATGTCTGAGCCTCTCTTTCTTCTATTGTGAGACTCACCCATCTACCTCCCAGGTGGCTGCCAGCACTGAGATCACGAAGTACTAGCCAAATGCTACTTGATCAGTACATAAAGACTGTGTTTGTGTTCTACTTGACCAAATCCCTCTCTATTTATGGAGAAGCAGCCACAAAGAAAAGTCACTGCTTTTGCAAGTGTGCCTTCTTGCACGCAGGTGAGGTGGCAAACACTGGGGCTTTTCCGAGCATAGGCAGCTTTCGGGTTTGCTCCCTTCTGTTGTCACTGTCAATGAGTACAGTGACTGGTACCACTGAGACATGAAAGAGTGGAAAGAGGACTGGGGAAAGGAAGGAGGGAGAGGAAGCAGTAAGTCAGGCGTTATCCTGGCACAGCAAAAGTAGCAGGGGGTGAGGGTAGATCGTCAACAAAATAAAGAGAGTAAGAAGAAAGACGGATTGTTCAGCACCAAGAAGTCCAAACAAGAAAAAAGAGAAATATCGCAACCTTTCTATGCCATACTGTTCCCCTACTCCTCAGCTGCCCTCCCTCCCACAGACACTAGGACTTCAATCCTCAGGGGTGCAGGGGACGGGGATGGTACATTTCTGTGTCCCAGCATCTATCATGCATTCCTGAGAAATTTTTAACATCTGTTTAGGGCTCTCAGTCAACTGGAAAAGAATATACCCTAGTGATTCCAATCAGCCCAGCTTTTGGTGGTGGCAGCAACAGCCTTAGCGTCTCATGCCCATCTGTGGGGTCCATGCCTACTGTCCATGCCTACTGGGGTCCATCAACAGTAGGCAATTATCATGAACTGATTTTAAAGCTTGAGTTTTCAAAATACAGCAAATGAAAATTCCAACTTAGAACCTATGATGACAAGAAGTTTTAGCCTCCAGCACTTCACAGTTCCAGGCTATGTTTCTAGGGAAGCAAAACATTCCTGGATGTCCTTTAATTTCTCAGAGAGAGACGAGAAGCAGCAGAGAGTCAGAAAACTGAGCCACCAAACCAAGAAGAGAGCAGAGAGAGCTCTCAGGGACACTGAGCTGAAGGTGACTTCAGCAAGGCTGAGGTGATGGATCGTACACTTTCTGAGAAGGTCATTTGCAGGGTTCACCAGTTAAATTTTCCTATTTCAATTCTAACAATTCATCTTTGAGGGCCTGCTAATTGCATCTTGCTTGATCGAGCACGAGCAGCTTAAATATAGACTGCAACACCAAAACGTCGTGAACGGAATTAAAACCCAGGTCTAGGTTCATGAAGGAGGAACACGTGGGGAACAGACCTTCCTCAAACCCAACCCACTGTCACCAAGGGCCTGCCAATCCTCCACTGTGTAAAGTCCTCAGAGGTCTGCAGTTGAAAGAGTATGTCTGGAAAAGGGCCAGGGCCCCGCTGGATGGTGCCCCAACTGGCCAACTCTGGTTCGAGAAGACTGAGCCAGAATCCCTTCCCTAGGACTGGAAACGTCTTCTTCCTCCCTCTTTGGGGCTTGGAGGCTGGGAAAGAGGAGGAGGGGGACCTTCAAGAGGGCAGACGAGTAGGACATGGAGATCACCTTCCTCCCCACAAATATATCAAAAATACATCTACGTGGGGAACAACTCCTATAGAACACCAACTGAATGCTGGCAGAAGACCTCAGACTTTCCAAAAGGCAAGAAAATCCCCATGGACCTGGCCATGTGTCTGACAGGGTCTTAGTGTCCCGGCCTTGTGTTAGGCCTGAGCTTCTGAGGTGGGAGAGCCGAGTTCAGGACATTGGACCACCAGAGACCTCCCAGCCCCATGTAATATCAGTTGGCGAGAGCTCTCCCAGAGATCTCGGTCTCAAGGCTAAGACCCAGCTTCACCCAACGTCTGGCAAGGTCCAGTGCTGGATGCTCCATGCCAAACAGCTAGCAAGACAGGAACACAACTCCACCCATTAGCAGAGAGACTGCCTAAAATCATAAGGTCACAGACACCCCAAAACACACCATTGGACGATGCCCTGCCCACCAGAAAGACAAGATACAGCCCCACTCACCAGAACACAGGCACCAGTCCCCTCCACCAGGAAGCCTACACAAGCCACTGAACCAACCTTACCTACTGGGGGAAGACACCAAAAACAACAGGAACTATGAACCTGCAGCCTGCGAAAAGGAGACCCCAAAACCGGTAAGTTAAGCAAAATGAAAAGACAGAGAAATATGCAGCAGATGAAGGAGCAAGGTAAAAACCCACCAGACCAAACAAATGAAGAGGAAATAGGCAGTTTACCTGAAAAAGAATTCAGAGTAATGATAGTAAAGATGATCCAAAATCTTGGAAATAGAATGGAGAAAATACAAGAAATGTTTAACAAGGACTAGAAGAACTAAAGAGCAAACAATGATGAACAACGCAGTAAATAAAATTACAAATTCTCTAGGGAGGCGGACCTTCAAGATGGCAGAGGAGAAACACGTAGAGATCACCTTCCTCCCCACAAATACATCAGAAATACATCTACACGTGGAACAACTCCTACAGAACACCTACTGAACGCTGGCAGAAGACCTCAGGCTTCCCAAAAGGCAAGAAACTCCCCACGTATCTGGGTAGGGCAAAAGAAAAAACAGAGACAAAAGAATAGGGATGGGACCTGCACCAGTGGGAGGGACCCGTGAAGGAGGAAAGGTTTCCACCCACTAGGAAGCCCCTTCGCGGGCGGAGACAGAGGTTGGCGGGAGTGGGGGAAGCTTCGGAGCCGCGGAGGAGAGCGCAGCAACATGGATGCGGAGAGCAAAGCAGAGAGATTCCTGCACAGAGGATCAGGGCCGATCAGCACTCACCATCCCGAGAGGCTTGTCTGCTCACACGCCGGGGCGGGCGGGGGCTGGGAGCTGAGGCTCGGGCTTCGGTCGGATTCCAGGGAGAGGACTGGGGTTGGCTGCGTGATCACAGCCTGAAGGGGGCTAGTGCGCCACGCCTGGCCGGGAGGGAGTCCGGGAAAGAGTCTGGAACTGCCGAAGAGGCAAGAGACCATTGTTTCGCAGTGCTGAGGAGAGGGGATTCAGAGCGCCGCCTAAATGAACTCCAGAGACGGGCGCAAGCCGCAGCTATCAGCATGGACCCCAGAGATGGGCATAAGATGCTAAGGCTGTTGCTGCCACCACCAAGAAGCCTGTGTGCGAGCACAGGTCACTCTCCACACCACCCCTCCCGGGAGCCTGTGCAACCCTCCAAGGCCAGGGTCCCGTGATCCAGGGACAACTTCCCCGGGAGAACACACGGCATGCCTCAGGCTGGTGCAACGTCACGCTGTCCTCTGCCGCCGCAGGCTCGCCCCGCACTCCGTGCCCCTCCCTTCCCTCGGCCTGAGTGAGCCAGAGCCCCCTAGTCAGCTGCTCCTTTAACCCCTCCTGTCTGAGCGAAGAACAGACGCCCTCAGGCGACCTACATGCAGAGGCCGGTCCAAAACCAAAACTGAACCCCAGGAGCTGTGCGAACAAAGAAGAGAAAGGGAGATCTCTCCCAGCAGCCTCACGAACAGAGGATTCAATCTCCACAGTCAACTTGATGTACCCTGCATCTGTGGAATACCTGAAGAGACAACAAATCATCCCGAAAATGAGGCAGTGGACTTTGGGAGCAACTGTAGACTTGGAGCTGGCTGTATGCGATTGACTGATTTCTGGTTTTATTATTATAGTTTAGTTTTCAGAGTGTATTATCATTGGTAGATTTGTTTATTGAGTTGGCTGCTCTCTTCCTTTTTTTAAAATATATAGATATATTTAGGGAGGGTGGGAGGGAGGGAGACGCAAGAGGGAGGAGATATGGGAACATATGTATATGTATTCACGTTGTTATAAAGCAGAAACTAACACACTATTGTAAAGCAATTGTACTCCAATAAAGATGTAAAAAAAAATCAAAAAAAAATATAGTTCACTTTTCTTTGTGTGATTTTGTCTGTATAGCTTTGCTTTTACCATTTGTCCTAGGGTTCTGTCTATCTGTTTCTTTAATATAGTTTTTAGCACTTGTTATCCTTGGTGGATTTGATTTGTGGTTTGGTTGCTCTCTTATTTCTTTTTTTCTTATTTTTTAAATACATTTTAATGTTTTTATTTTTAATAATTAAAAAATTATTTTAATAATTTTATTTCTTTTTTTTTATTTTTCCCTTGTATCCTTCCTCCCTCCTTCCTACCGTCCCTTCCTTCCTTCCTGTCCTTCTCAATTTCTTTCTCTCTTTTTTTCTCCCTTTTCTACTGAGCCATGTGGCTGACAGGGTCTTGGTGCTCCAGCCAGGTGTCAGGCCTGTGCCTCTGAGGTGGGAGAGCTGAGTTCAGGACACTGGTCCACCAGAGACCTCCCAGCTCCATGTAATATCAAACAGCAAAAGCTCTCCCAGAGATTTCCATCTCAATGCTAAGAGCCAGCTCCACTCCAAAACCAGCAAGCTACAGTGCTGGACACCCTATGCCAAACAACTAGCAAGACAGGAACACGACCACACACATTAGCAGAGAGGCTGCCTAAAATCATAATAAGCTGACAGACACCCCAAAACGGACCACCAGATGTGGTTCTGCCCATCAGAAAGACAAGATCCAGCCTCATCCACCAGAACACAGGCACTAGTCCCCTCCACCAGGAAGCCTACACAACCCACTGAACCAACTTTAGCCACTGGGGACAGACACAAAAAACAATGGGAACTATGAACCTGCACCCTGCGAAAAGGAGACCCCCAAACACAGTAAGTTAAGCAAAATGAAAAGACAGAAAAACACACAGCAGATGAAGGAGCAAGGAAAAAACCTACCAGACCAAACAAAGAAGAAGAAATAGGCAGTCTACATGAAAAAGAATTCAGAGTAATGATAGTAAAGATGATCCAAAATCTTGGAAATAGAATGGAGAAAATAAAAGAAACGTTTAACAAGGACCTAGAACAACTAAAGAGCAAACAAACAATGATGAACAACACAATAAATGAAAGTAAAAATTCTCTAGAAGGAATCAATAGCAGAAAAACTAAGGCAGAAGAACAGATAAGTGACCTGGAAGATAAAATAGTGGAAATAACTATGCAGAACACAATAAAGAAAAAAGAATGAAAAGAACTGAGGACAGTCTTAGAGACCTCTGGGACAATGTTAAATGAACCAATTCGAATTACAGGGGTCCCAGAAGAAGAAGAGAAAAAGAAAGGGTCTGAGAAAATATTTGAAGAGATTATAGTTGAAAACTTCCCTAATATGGGAAAGGAAATAGTCAATCAAGTCCAGGAAGTGCAAAGAGTCCCATACAGGATAAATGCAAGGAGAAACACACCAAGACACATATTAATCAAATTATCAAAAATTAAATACGAAGAAAAAATATTAACAGCAGCAAGGGAAAAACAACAGATAACATACAAGGGAATCCCCATAAGGTTAACAGCTGATCATTCAGCAGAAACTCTACAAGCCAGAAGGGATTGGCAAGACATATTTAACATGATGAAAGGGATAACCTAAAATGAAGATTAATCTACCCAGCAAGGATCTCATTCTGATTTGATGGAGAAATTAAAACCGTTACAGACAAGCAAAAGCTAAGAGAATTCAGCACCAAAAAACCAGCATTACAACAAATGCTAAAGGAAATGCTCTAGGCAGGAAACACGAGAAGGAAAGAACCTAAAATAACAAACCCAAAACAATTAAGAAAATAGTAATAGGAAGATACATATCAATAATTACCTTAAATGTAAATGGATTAAATGCTCCCACCAAAAGACACAGACTGGCTGAATGCATACAAAAAGAAGACCCATATATATGCTGTCTACAAGAGACACACTTCAGACCTAGTGACACATAAAGACTGAAACTGAAGGGATGGAAAAAGAAATTCCATGTAAATGGAAATCAAAAGAAAGCTGGAGTAGCAATTCTCATATCAGACAAAATAGACTTTATAATACAGACTATTACACCAGACAAAGAAGGACACTACATAATGATCAAGGGATCAATCCAAGAAGAAGATATAACAATTGTAAATATTTATGCACCCAACATAGGAGCACCACAATACGTAAGGCAAATACTAACAGTCATAAAAGGGGAAATCGACAGTAACACATTCATAGTAGGGGACTTTAACACCCCACTTTCACCAATGGACAGATCATCCAAACTGAAAATAAATAAGGAAACACAAGCTTTAAATGATACATTAAACTAGATGGACTTACTTGATATTTATAGGACATTCCATCCAAAAACAACAGAATGCACTTTCTTCTCAAGTGCTCATGGAACATTCTCCAGGATAGATCATATCTTGGGTCACAAATCTAGCCCGGTAAGTTTAATAAAATTGAAATCATATCAAGTATCTTTTCCAACCACAAGGCTATGAGACTAGATATCAATTAGAGGAAAAAGTCTGTAAAAAATACAAACACATGGAGGCTAAACAATTCACTACTTAATAACCAAGAGATCACTGAAGAAATCAAAGAGGAAATCAAAAAGAAACCTGTAAACAAATGACAATGAAAACATGATGACCTCAAACCTATGGGATGCAGCAAAAGCAGTTCTAAGAGGGAAGTTTATAGCAATACAATCCGACCTCAGGAAACAAGAAAAATCTCAAATAAATAACCTAACCTCACACCTAAAGCAATTAGAGAAAGAAGAACCAAAAAAACCCCCAACATTAGCAGAAGGAAAGAAATCATATAGATCAGAGCAGAAATAAATAAAATATAAACAAAGAAAAAAAAAGCAAAGATCAATAAAACTAAAAGCTGGTTCTTTGAGAAGATATACAAACTTGATAAACCATTAGCCAGACTCATCACGAGAAAAAGGGAGAAGACTCAAATCAATAGAATTAGAAATCAAAACGGATAAGTAACAACTGACACTGCAGAAATACAAAGGATCATGAGAGATTACTACAAGCAACTCTATGCCAATAAAATGGACAACCAGGAGGAAATGGACACATTCTTAGAAAAGCACAACCTTCCGAAACTGAACCAGGATGAAACAGAAAATATAAACAGACCAATCACAAGCACTGAAACTGAGACTGTGATGAAAAATCTTCTAACAAACAAAAGCCCAGGACCAGATGGCTTCACAGGCAAATTTTATCATTTAAAGAGCTAACACCTATCCTTCTCAAACTCTTCCAAAATATAGCAGAGGGAGGAACACTCCCAAACTCATTTGATACCACAACCAGACAAAGATGTCACAAAGAAAGAAAACTACAGGCCAATATCACTGATGAAGATAGATGCAAAAATCCTCAAGAAAACACTAGCAAACAGAATCCAACAGCATATTAAAGGATCATACGCCATGATCAAGTGGGGTTTATCCCAGGAATGCAAGGACTCTTCAATATACGCAAATCAATCAATGTGATACACCATATTAACAAATTGAAGGAGAAAAACTATATGATCATCTTAATAGATGCAGAAAAAGCTTTCAACAAAATTCAACACCCATTTATGATAAAAACTCTCCAGAAAGTAGGCATAGAGGGAACTTTCCTCAACATGATAAAGGCCATATATGACAAACCCACAGCCAACATCGTTCTCACTGGTGAAAAACTGAAACCATTTCCACTACGATCAGGAACAAGACAAGTTTGCCCACTCTCACCACTAGTATTCAACATACATTTGGAAGTTGTAGCCACAGCAATCTGAGAAGAAAAAGAAATTAAGGAATCCAAACTGGAAAAGCAGTAAAACTGTCACTGTTTGCAGATGACATGATACTATACACAGAGAATCCTAAAGGTGCTACCAGAAAACTACTAGAGCTAATCAATGAATTTGGTAAAGTAGCAGGATACAAAATTAATGCACAGAAATCTCTTGTATTTTTAAACACTAATGATGAAAAATATGAAAGAGAAATTAAGGAAACACTCCCATTTACCATTGCAACAAAAAGTATAAAATACCTAGGAATCAACCTACCTAAGGGGACAAAAGACCTGTTTGCAGAAAACTATAAGACACTGATGGAAGAAATTAAAGATGATACAAACAGATGGAGAGATATACCATGTTCTTGGATTGGAATAATCAACATTGTGAAAATGATTATACTACCCAAAGCAATCTACAGATTGAATGTAATCCCTCTCAAACTACCAATGGCATTTTTCACAGAACTAGAACAAAAAGTTTCATAAGTTGTATGGAAACACAAAGGACCCCAAATAGCCAAAGCAATCTTGAGAAAGAAAAAGGAGGAATCAGCCACTCACACTTCAGACTATACTACAAAGCTACAGTAATCAAGACATTATGGTACTGGCACAAAAACAGAAATATAGATCAATGGAACAGGATAGAAAGCCCAGAGATAAACCCACACACATATGGTCACCTTATCTTTGATAAAGGAGGCAAGAATATACAATGGAGAAAAGACAGGCTCTTCAATAACTGGCGCTGGGAAAACTGGACAGCTACATGTAAAAGAATGAAATTAGAATGCTCCCTAACACCATACACAAAAATAAACTCAAAATGGATTAAAGACCTAGATGTAAAGCCAAACACTACAAAACTCTTAGAGGAAAACATAGGCGGAACACTCTATGACATAAATCACAGCAAGATCCTTTTTGATCCACCTCTTAGAGAAATGGAAATAAAAACAAAAATAAACAAATGGAACCTAATGAACTTTAAAGCTTTTGCACAGCAAAGGAAACCATAAGCAAGACGAAAAGACAACCTTCAGAATGGGAGAAAATATTTGCAAATGAAGCAACAGACAAAGGATTAATGTCCAAAATATACAAGTAGCTCATGCAGCTCAATATCAAAAAAACAGACAACCCAATCCAAAAATGGGCAGAAGACCTAAGGAGACATTTCTCCAAAGAAGATATACTGATTGCCAACAAACACATGAAAGAATGCTCAACATCATTAATCATCAGAGAAATGCAAATCAAAACTACAATGAGGTATCACCTCACACTGGCCAGAATGGCCATCATCAATAAAATCTACTAACAATAAATGGTGGAGAGGGTGTGGAGAAAAGGGAACCCTCTTGCACTGTTGGTGGGAATGTAAATTGATACAGCCACTATGGAGAACAGTATGGAGGTTCCTTAAAAAATTGAATATAGAACTATCATATGACCCAGCCATCCCACTACTGGACATATACCCTGAGAAAACCATAATTCAAAAAGAGTCATGTACCACAATGTTCACTGCAGCACTATTTACAATAACCAGGACATGGAAGCAACCTACGTGTCCATCAACAGAAGAATGAATAAAGTAGATGTGGCACATATATACAATGGAATATTACTCAGCCATAAAAAGAAATGAAATTGAGTTATTTGTAGTGAGGTGTTTGGACCTAGAGTCTGTCACACAGAGTGAAGTAAGTCAGAAAGAGGAAAACAAATACCATATGCTAACACATATATATGGAATCTAAAAAAATAAATAAAAGGTTCTGAAGAACCTAGGGGCAGGACAGCAGTAAAGTTGCAGATGTAGAGAATGGACCTGAGGACACAGGGAGGGCGAAGGGTAAGTAGGGATGAAATGAGAGAATGGCATGGACGTATATGCACTACCAACTGTAAAATAGACAGCTCGTGGGTACCAGCTGCATACCACAGGGAGATCAGCTCGGTGCTTTGTGTCCACATAGAGGGGTGAGATAGGGAGGGTGGGAGGGAGATGCAAGAAGGAGGGAATATGGGGTTATATGTATACATATAGCTGATTCACTTTGTTATACAGCAGAAACTAACACAACATTGTAAAGCAATTATACCCCCCAAAATTAAAAAAAAAAAGAAATGATATGTCTTGTTAAAGCCTAGAAAACATACTTTTTTACAAGCAGAGTATAAAAGGGGAAAGAGATGAAGGCAAGAGAGGAGAGAGGGGTAACACAGAAGAAAGGCCAAAAGTGACAAAAGTGAATAAAAAATAGTGGAAATTATTACATGCAAAGCTCTACAGGGAAAATGTAAATAAATGATTGGAGAAAAATCGCTACATAAGCCAGGAAAACTCAAAAACCTTACTCACTTAAAAAAATTAAAAATCAGCCTCATTTTCTAGCATCATGCACAAATCGATCCCATAGCCTTCACTAGTTCCTACTACAGTTTCCAACTACTCCAGAAAAAGAAAAACAAGAAAAAACAACTCAAAAGTTATTCATTATCCTTCAATTTTTAGTATTTTCAGAATTTAAAATGGTAATCAAAACCCCTCCTGGCTGTATGTGTACCACCTGCAGAAGCAAGGCACGTAATGTGTACACTCAGTAAAGTGGGCTATACACTCAGCTCTCCAAATACACTGGAGATGATTGCTGTTGCCAGATACAGAAGCAGACGTTTTTCCCCTAAAGAATCATAATTTTAGCTTGCCAAATGGGTGAGATTCACTTTTTTAACCAGAGAATTCAGGAATGAATAAAAAGGAATACTGCAAACGGAAACCTGGGTGGAAAATGACCTCTGCACTTGGGCTGTGCGCATGTAACCAAAAGCCATCAAGGATCAAAATTACAACAATCAAACAAACCCATGAGCTTAAGCCTAGGAGTGTAATGCTTGTCAGTCATCTCTTCATCTCTACAGCACTATCACATGGCAATGGTATGTTCTCCTTAAACTCTATTCCTGTTAAACTGCACTAGCCAAATGTGAACCTACCAAGCCAGAAACATTTCCCTCTGCTAAAATGACAAAACTGGGCTTATAGCAGCCAAGTGCAACAGCTGGATCTAAAAGCAGAGTACTGTGTGTGATGAACTTAGCTGATGAAGGGGTAGCTATGGAGGTAAAAGTCAATAGCTCATCACTAGCTTTCTCTTCCATCCTAACAAATCTGGTTAAAAATTACCATGTGCATAGTTTGGTAACCATAGAGTGCCCCAGGGGATAAAGTATTTGCATGAGTTCTACATTCGCTGTGAGGCAGCATATAGGAAATATGTAACCTGAAGACATACAAATTAGAATAGGAAGCATGAACTATATCACAGCACTGTTTAAAAGAACTTTCTGCAAAAAATGTGAAAATGTTCGCTATCTGTGCTGTCCAATTCAGTGGCCACTAGCCACAGATGCCTACTGAAGATCTGAAATGTGGCTAATGAAAATGAAGAACTGAGTTTTTAATCTTCATTTTAACCAATTTAAAATTAAAATTAAATATCCATGTGGGGTGTCTGGCTGCCATATTGGACAGTGAGGACAAGCAGGCCACACAGTGGTAGGAGAGCCACAGAACACACATAATCATGCTTTAATAACACGGTTGTTTTAATTCAGCAGTAACATTCACACTGAACTCTCTCTCCCCCAAAGTGAAATTGGGTAAAGAAGTACAGTATATTCCCTGACTTCCAAGACCTTAAACTATATATATATATGTTTACATGATATTCCATGTTCCATCGTCATTTGGTTACTTATTTTCTTGTTATGCTTCTTGGATAAAGAAGTATTTTAAAGAAATAAATTGAATTTGGATTACCTTGTGTATATTAATTCATTCAGACATGCAATGCTCCCCAAGTTCAGAGAGACTGTGCCAGGTGCTGGGGCCAGCAGGGCAGGCAAAGTACCCTACCCAACAGTTCTGAAATCCACAGGGAGTCAAGGATTACCCCTAGTCTCCACTGGCGGGCAAAGCACCCCTGTTCTTTCTATCAGACCTACTTTAGTTCCTTTGCATGATACTGCTCATACCGTGGGACTCAGCTGGTACCCCAGGAGGAATCCACAAAAAGATTGTATCAGGGCAGGTGTCTTTTGGGTTGATTGCTTTCCAAATCAGACAACCTGAACACCAGAGTTCTTCTCTCATTGTCAGTATTCAAACTCTGCTCACACGGCATACTATTGAAAAAATGACAGAAGCAGGCTCCATATGTATTTACAAGATAATCCTGCATATTGTTTAGTGGTATGTATACTGATAGCCAATAAAGAAAAAAAAAGTCATGGGAATGGGTGCATAGACGATCTCTTACTACTCTGTATCTTTTGATATATATCGACATTATTTCAAAACAGATGTTTCTATGGTGTGAATATTCTATTTATGCAGCTACTTAGCTTGCATAGAAATAGTTTTGAAGCAGTGTGAAGAATCATGCAACCCACAACGGTTTTCTTTTGCTTCATTTGATTTAATGAATGTTTGCTTCTGAACTTGTACATTTTACTTAAAAATAACATTTTCATAAAAATCTCTCACTGATGTAAAGTCAGCTGAACACATTATACAAGTGTTGACTTCTAAAATTAAAGAGGAAATCAGGAATAACTGCCACACCTTTTTTTTTCTGAGTTAGTCAATGGAGATAAGGTTTACTGTGGGATATTTTCCTTTCTATATTAAGGATTATATGATTCTCAGTTTATATACACACATTATTAATATAAGGCATGCTTATCCTGCAATCACTTGGCAGGTGTCACTTCATATACTGTCCAGGGTATATCTTTCAAACCTACAAACATATATATATATATATGTTACTACTGTATTCAGAATTGTGACCTCCATCATATTCAGCTCAGGAACCACTGAACTTTGTTTTCTGAGAATGACCAGCACAGACATATGGTGGCTTACGAACAGAACGTGATGTACAGGTAATGAAGACACACACTGAGCTCAGTGCAATGTGGGGTGCAAGGGAGAAAACTATTTCAGGGGCTATTTTGGGGTTGGCTAAGAGGAGCAGCGGGCTTCCTGCAGGTCTGTGTCCTAATCCCCCTGGCTCCAAGGAGAGACAAGAAGTACAGTGTTCACCACGACAGTTGGGGTGCACACCAGCCTCTGGGGAAGCTCAGGTCAGTCAGCACTGAGACATATAAATAGTATGGCTTCCAATCTGTGCCATTTCTGCAACACACTGCTGTCCTCCATCCAGACCCCTCTTCTCTGTCAAGGGTATCTCCAGACACCAAGCTGCCCCGAATCAGACAAGTTGGGGTGACCTTTATGCCTCATCCCTACAATCAAGGAACCGTGACGTTCTGAGGCATCCACCTGCAAACATTCCTAAACTGAGCCATTTCTTCTCCACCTGGCCTCTCCGGTCTTAATTCCTGCTTGTCTCACACTTGGATTCTAAACTTCAGCTGAAGAACTTTCACAATTCATGGGATATACGTTGCTCACACCCCTCCAGGCCTCTGCACATGCTGTCCTTTCTTCTTATACCTTAATCCCCCTTTTAGCCTGGCTTCTGGTCCTTCGAATCCAGTCTACAAAGTCATGTCATAACATTTATGTCCCTCTTCCTCCTAAGAGTGGGTCAGGCAGCCTCCTCTGGATGGGCTCATGGCTCCTGCACTGCACTTTACCACCCACCACTTGTCCATAGGGGTGCACACTGTTTCTGGTTCAAAGTTACATGCCCAGTGCTGGTTAGTATTGTGACTGATGCATAGTAGATAAACAAGAGATTTTCTTAGTGAATGAACAAGTGAAAGATTCCCCATTCCCACTGTTGTATTCTAGGTCTGGGATGATGGAGGCTTAGTCAATTACAATAGACATTTTCCCAGCCTCTCTCTCTGCATCCTCCTCCTCTCTCTGGTCCCTGAGTTATGTTTCTAAAACATAAATCTAACCATGCTATTTTGTCTCATAACCTTGGATGGCTCCCTGTTAAAAAGAAAAGTCCCATCTCCTTAGCATAATATCCAAGGCCATATATAACTTGGTCCAACCCACCATTCTTGCCATTTCTTCCCATCACCAGCTACATGCCAAACTCCGCTGCTTTTGTCCCTTGGCTTCTAATTGTCCTTATCTCACTTCTCCATCTTCAATATCCATCCCTTCTGAGAAGTATCCCTTACTTCCCTGAGGCACAAGTCCTTACAGATGTCACAGCATTTGTGTTAAACTGTAATTTTATTTTGTTATTTATTTGCCTCTTCCACTGGTCATTAAGAATCCAAAGGGGTAAAGTCTCTTAAATGCCACTGACTAGCTCAATACTTGGTTCCAGTAGGAGCCCAATAATTGTTTGAACACTAAATTTCAACAAGTTTAAATTCTATATGCTTAATCACTAACGGGATTTCAATTTTGGAAGTTATTCGCTTTAAATAGGAACATAAAGGCAGGATAAATCAAATTTAATACAGGTGCATTTTGTCATGTAGCCAAATAGTAAGATAAACACATTACTGAGAATATTTATCCCCATGTTCTCACTTCTAGTTTGTATTGTTTTGTGTTGTAATATGTGGCAACTTGCTGGTTGCTTATGAGTCTCAACATTAACAAATTAATGAAATTTAGTGAATGCAAAGAAAATCTGATTTTTATTGGTTTTGGTTCAATAATTATAAACCTATCAAATTAATTAAAATTGTTATTAACCCCTTTTCCCAAGATAAAATGACAAATTCCTTAACGTGTAGGATACTATATATTAATTTGTGATTCTTGTGCTTTTGTTCTTTTTTTAACCCTTCAGTTCAATTTTGACTCTAGAAGAAAGATATTTCTTACATAATCCCAATGAAGCAGCACCTAATGATTCTAAAATTCTTTCCGTTTCTGGAAAATGAAGATTAAGTGACAAAATGCTGTAAATAGCTTATAGATTATGTACTGCAACAGAAAACAATTTCAAAACAGCTGTTATTGCTGTATTTAATACCCCAAGTTATTACCATGTATGTATGCCACAGATAAATGGAAATACGGCTTAGCTCCAAAGGGTCTGATTACAAAATCCACAGGACAAAAGGTAACAAAGGCCTCTGAAGAACGTGAACGAGTTGATAAGGCTGGGAAGTAACACAGTCACCTGATTTTAAATGGCAATCAACAAAACACTTATTAAATAAAACAGGATGTGCCCTTGGCGGTACAGCGGTTAGGGCTCTGTGCTTTCACTACTGAGGGAGCGGGTTCAATCCCTGGTCGGGGAGCTAAGATCTCCCACAAGCTGCGTGCGCAGCCAAAAAATGAAGTTTAAAAAAAAAAAGATGGAGAAATAACTTAGACTTAGGAGTCTGGGAATGATATATACACACAACTATATATAAAATAAACAAGGACCTACTGTATAGCACAGGGAACTATACTCAATATCTTGTAATAACTATAACGGAAGAAAATATAAAAAAAGAATATATATCTATATATGTATAACTGAATTACTTTGCTGTGCATCTGAAACTAACACAACATTGTAAACGAACTATATTTCAATAAAAATTTTTTAATAATTAAGAAACTAATCCCCTCTGTTACTTTCAGTTTAAAGAAAATTGGAATACACTAATGACTAAAACTTAAATTTCTTCTCTCTGAAGTTTTTTCTCTACTTATTTATTGTCTTACTTTCCTACACTTATGAACTGATTAATGGATCTTACAAGCCATCCAGTTCAACCGTCTCAATAAGAGCTAAAGAAACAGGCCTAGACATGTGAACTGACTGTCCAAGGTGAGAAAAGTAATGATCATCAGACAGGAATTAGAACCCAGGTCTTCTTACTTCCAACCACACACTCAGGCTTCCCCTCTTAAGTAAATCTGAGCTTTGCCAACTGGCATCCAGGTTTCAAGACTTGCTACCCATGGACTTATTTCACAGGTCTTCACAGATTACTTCTACTACAAAAATTTTAAAAGCTTCTAAAATCAGTACCCTTCATTAAACTGCTTTCCTGAGAGCCCTTGAGGGCAGAAAAATAATTTTAGTAAAATCCACTTATTCATAAGAAATTAAATATTTTATGCAATGGATAATTTGAGATCCTTGTGTTCATGTTCCTTTTTAACTCTTCAAACCAATGTAGACTCAGGAAGCAAGACATTCCTTACATAGTCCCCATGAAGCAGCTCATAATGATTTTAAAGTTCTTTCTCCATGAGAAAAATGAACATTATGTGACCAAATGCTGAAAATAACCTACAAGACTTCCACTGAAGCAGAAACATTTTAAATCGACTGTTAGTACTATATTAAAGACCCCCATGTGCTCAGGCATTTAAATAATCAGTCGTTCTTTTCTTGAAAACACTTTAAAAATCTCTTATGCTGGCATTTGGGGTCCACTAGATGAGTCTCCAAATTGCCCTTCTGACTTTACACACTATGTTCCCAAACAGAACAACTAACTTGTGTATTCTCTCTTCAATCTGTCCCACATCAATCCCTTGGTTCACAACTGTTACGTATTCTTAAGGTCCTGTTCAAATGACACTTTCATACCATCATAGCATTTTCTGTCCCTTTCTTGGGCACGTGTCCCTTTCCAATTTAGATTGTTGTTGGTGCTGCACATCCTCCTGCTCTCCTCCTAGACTGTGAGCCCTTGAGCTGGGTCCTTGGTCCAAGTATTCTTTAATTGCATCCATCAGCTGTGACAGCATCTGGCAAGGCCTGTTCCAGAAGGCACTCAAGGAGGATGTTGCTGAATGACGGCAGGAAGGAGAAGAATCTACCTCAGCTGAGAAGCACAGACGCAGCCGCTGAATCCCAGGAAGCAGAAGTCCAGGTTGATGCGGAGTCTTGCCAAAGCCCACATAGGGGAATTTCTGATCATTGAATCCCAAATAACCATCTAACTTTCTGCATCAAATCATATTGACTGCTTACATATTTTTTTCTAAAATTCACTACTTAAACGTCCCAGTCCTCCTTGTAAGGAACGGCACCAAAAATGGTGGAGAGCTTAAACAAGCTTTATTTGGGAACGCTCCCGGGCGAGGCTCACTGGTCCGAGAGAAAGGGGCCAGAGAAGTCGCGCCTGGGTGAGGGTTTGGGCAGAATTTATAGGGGAAGAAGGGAGAGGGGTGTGGTGAATCTGGGAGGGCGCAGGGTAGTCCTTACTTGGTGATCTCTTCGGGTATCGTGGCAATATCTGGTGCCGGTTGCATCAGTCTTGGGACCGTTTGTCCCACCCCTCGAAAGGCGGGAAGGCTGGGCCGGGTGGAAAGTTCCCAGGTCAGTTCCTGGAACTGGGTGGCTGAGAGCTCCAGGTCAATTCCGAGAACTGGCTGTGTGGAACGTTCCAGGCTGATGCAACCTGTGAGTCTGATTGCGTTCCCCTGCCTCGGGCCAGTTGGCCTTACACTCCTGACTTGACTACACAGAACAGGAGTTCCTTTTTGACTCATGAAAAAAACTTGTCTCTCTCTCTAGTTGACTCTAGGTATTTGTTCTGCTGTGATAGTGACACTGCACTGAGCAGCGACGTTTGTCCCCAAATGAAAAAGCATTAGACTGTGGTGTCTAATGTAGTAGCTTTCTCATTGCTTTGTTTGTCCTATTCCCATGCAGACAGGTCGTCACTAACTGCTGCTATCCCACTTCAGCAGTGTCCTTCCCTTTCTAATTTGCAGCTATTGGAGAAACGGGATTCCAAGCTGCACTAAAATAGTGTCTAATGAAAGGCAAAAATCTCTCATTGAGACTGCCAATTATTTTTTCTATGAATAAAGCACACTTTAGCTTTAAAACCTATATTTTTGGCTACTCGCTGACAGTTTTGATTTTTTCTCAGTTGAATTTTGGAAGGACAGGCTGTTAGATAATAGTTCACTGGGAGCAAAGAAAGTCCACCCAAGGTCATGCGCCTCTTTTATGAAGCTCTTCTTTTAGATAGAAAGTTATATCAGTAATCTATTAAAGAAGGACACCTGTAGGTACTTCCATAGAAGCCTATCTGTGATAGCCTGCTGAGTTAAAAGACACACAGAATGTTGTAATCATAAGAGTTATCTATTTTAAAAGTCTATACTGATATACAGTTTGGAAGAATACAAACCTATTATTATCATGGAGTTTTTGCTATGGAAATAGCCGTTATTGCTAGGGAGCAGGAAGGCTAAAGTGGGATGTTTTTGGTTTAAATTTTGTTATCTTTAGAATTTTGATTTCTAACTTCTCTGCATTATTGTCCAGAAACACAGACCATACAATGATGCTAAGTCTAGGAAATCTACTAAGACATATTTCTCAGATCACATCTGGTCAATTACTGAAAAAGTTTATGAAAATTAGAAACAATGTATATTCACTAATTGCTGGGTACAGGGCTGAATATATGTTTGTAAGATCGGGGTTATTAATTGTTATTCAAATCATGTATAAGTCATTTATATTCTTACTGACTTTTGGTCTGCATGACTTATTAAAAGCTGAGGTGTATTAGTCTCCCTCTGTGATGGTACATGTGTAAACTTCTGCTTAGAATTTGTTCATTATTTTATGTATTTTTGAAGTTATATAATTAGACATACACAGACAAGTTTAGAATTCTTAAATCTTTCTGGTGAACTGTACCTTTATGTTATGTAATGATCTTTTTCACTCCTAATAAAGTTTTTGCTTTAAACACTATTTTTATTTGGTATTAACAAAGCTATACCAACCTTCTTTTGATTAGTATTTGCCTGATGTATCTTTTCCCAGTCTTTTATTTTCAACCTGTTCATGCACTTTAGATATATCTCTTGTCAACTTTACATAGGTAGAATTTAAAAGAAAAATAATAATCTCATTTACTGCAATTACTAGTATCTGTGGGTTTGTTTCTATCATACTATTGTGAATTTCTAGTTGCCCTATTTGTTATATGCTTCCTCCATACCACACATTTTTCTATCCTCCATTTGCTTGGGTGTTATATGCATTCTAGTTTTCTTTTACTAGTTATCCTTACAACTTTCAACAAGAACTTTAGACCTTAAGTTCAATAACCCCCTTTCCCCAAGTGCTACATGGACTGTAGAACTTAAATCTAAACCTTCTTTCTGAAGGACATCCTTTAGAAGTCCCTTTAGGGAGGATCCGTCGGTGGTAAATACCCTTACTTTGGATTATCTAATAATGTCTTTACTTTGACCTTGTTTTTAAATGGAATTTAGGTAGTTATAAAATTCTAGATTGTCAAGAAGATTACCTTCTTGCAACACTTCGTGGACATGCCACTGTATTTCAGCTTCTGTTTTTTTGAAGTTGGGATGTCTACCTAAATAGGGATAGCAATCACTGTGACAAGTTTCTTTTCTTTATCTGATTCCTTTTAAGATCTTTTACTTGATGTTCTACAATTTACTACAATATGTCTACATATATATTTGTTTTTCTTTACCCTCTTGTTATTTATTTGGCTTCCTGAATCTGAGGATTCATGTCTCATTAGTTTTTAAAAATTCTAAGCCACACCACCATTTTCATTATTTTCTTCTTCTGGAAGTCTAATCTGAGGTATTTGTACATTCTCACTGTACCCATGTGTCTCTTCATTTCTTTCATATTTTCTATCTAATTCTAGACATAAAGAATATACACCATTCAAGAAATATTTCTTTAGCTCTATCTTCCGGTTTACTAATTCTCTGTGAGATAGCTGTGTCTAATCTGCTACTTAACCACTGAGATTCCTGTTTGGTACTTTTAAAGTTTTCCCCAGTCTTTATGACAGTGTACTTCTGCTTAATGCTTTCATCTTTCTTCAATCAATTTAGACATATTTATTTCTTATTCTGCATATCTGAAGTTTTGAGGGGCCTGGTGTTCAATTTTTCTGTTTGTTATTTCTGCTTTCTCCCTTGGTGGTTTGTATCTTTATGCATTTGGCAGCCTTGGATGATTGAGAATGGGGTGGGGAAAGATGTATATCTTAGGTTAGGAAAGACCTCCTGCTGGACCTGCGTTGAGGTGTGCCCCTCTGGAGAGGTTTGCATCTGCTCTGCCAGGTGACTCAGAGCGTCACATACCAGGGGTTTAAAATGTTGGTCTCTCAACGGGCAGCAGTGTAAATTTAAAAGCATGTATGATTAGCCAGTGGTTATATATTCTTCAGGGGAGACCACTTTGGACCCCAACATACCACCCAGGCTGGGAGATAGTATGTTTTCTGTTTGTTTGGTTTCCTTCTGTGGTGGGAGATTTTCTATTTAGTCTACCATTTCATTAAACGTATATCCCCTTAGAGCAATGTGTTTCAAACCACTGTCAAGCCCTATTAGTAGATAGTGAAATCAGTTTAGTGCTGTGGTTCTCAACCTTGACTACGTGTTAGAATCACCCAGGGGGCTTTTAAAACCCTGACTCCCAGGCCACAACCCAGGACCAATTAAATCAGAATCACAGAGGGTGGGAGCCAGCAACGTTTATTGTTATAGCTCCCAGGTGACCTGAATGAACAGCCAAGATTGAGAACCACCACGATGACCAGCATTTTATAATAAAACAGAGTGGAATACAACAGAACAAAGAGTACATTAGCATTGATCCTTAGTAAGAACTCTGCACATTGCTACAAGAGCTGCTGCTCAGTGGTGTGTGTGTGACAATGTATCATGTTCTAATACATATTGTATTCTTTACTGTGGTTTTCCCATAAAAAAAAAAAGAACCTAAAAACATTAAGCCTCTTGGTTACCAAGATTAGAAGCTGTCCTCAGAATAGCTGAAGCATGAGAGCCAGTTTCTTACCTGCATTCCTACAGCAATTTTATTTTTTTTTTTGGTATGTGGAGATTTCCCTTTCTTGGACATCCAGCTGTACATTTCCATTTCATCCAGCTCCTCCAGGTGTTTGGTAAAAGGTTATCAGGATATCAAAACTACCATATTGCTGAATTTGGAATTTCACATTTCTTTATATACTTCTGGTGTCTTTGAAGTTTATTCAAAAACACACACTATGATGTCTAATTTTACACCTAAAATGTGCTCTAATTATACTCTGTGGATATTAATATATTCTACAAAGACATCACAGAAAGTGATGTGGTGTGCCTTTCCAACACACCCACCGCAGTACCAAGCTTCTCATAGATAGATCTGCAGGAAGATTCTTTAAGATCAGGGCTTTGGAGTTTTTGTTGCCCAGTTCACGAGACCAATGGGAGTTTTCAGAAGGGGAAATAAGAGAAAACAGACAGAACTCAAAAGGAAGAACCAGGGTAGAATTTCTTATTGACCAAGTGCTAAAGTAAGATGACCAGTGGGCAAAGTGACCACATGTGAAGGGCACGTCTGAAGCATAGAAATGTTACCACTTCTCTATAAACTGGGATGAGGGAGGCATCAGAGACATGGTGTTTGTTGTTGCTGCTGTTAGCATGGCTAACCTAGCCATTGGGAACTTTCAAGCACTTTCCCAAAGCGCTTTTGGACAATTTTTTTTTGTGTGTGAGGTGTGACAATAAATGAAATTAAAAATTCTCTAGAAGGAATCAATAGCAGAATAACTGAGGTCGAAGAAGGGATAAGTGACCTGTAGGATAAAATAGTGGAAATAACTATTTCCACAGAGCAGAATAAAGAAAAAAGAATGAAAAGAATTGAGGACAGTCTCAGAGACCTCTGGGACAATATTAAATGCACCAACATTTGAATTATGGGGTCCCAGAAGAAGAGGAGGAAAAGAAAGGGACTGAGAAACCATTTGAAGAGATTACAGTTGAAAACTTCCTTAATACGGGGAAGGAAATAGTCAATCAAATCCAGGAAGCGCAGAGTTCCATACAGGATAAATCCAAGGAGAAACATGCCAAAACACATATTAATCAAACTACCAAAAATTAAAAACAAAGAAAAAATATTAAAAGCAGCAAGGGAAAAACAACAAATAACATACAAGGGCATGCTCATAAGGTTAACAGCCAATGGTTCAGTGGAAACTCTGCAAGCCAGAAGGGAGTGGCAGGACATATTGAAAGTGATGAAAGGGAAAAGCCCACAGCCAAGATTACTCTACCCAGCAAGGATCTCATTCAGATTCGATGGAGAAATAGAAACCTTTACAGACAAGCAAAAGCTAAGAGAATTCAGCACCACCAAACCAGCTTTACAACAAATGCTAAAGGAACTTCTCTAAGCAGGAAACACAAGAGGAGGAAAAGACCTACAATAACAAACCCAAAACAATGAAGAAAATGGTAACAGAAACAAACATATTGATAACTACCTTAAATATAAATGGATTAAATGCTCCACCAAAAGACATAGACTGGCTGAATGGATACAAAAACAAGACCAATATATATGCTGTCTACAAGAGACACACTTGAGACCCAGGGACACATACAAACAGAAAGTGAGGGGATGGAAAAACATATTCCATGCAAAGAGAAATCAGAAGAAAGCTGGAGTAGCAATTCTCATATCAGACAAAATAGACTTTAAAGACTATTACAAGAGACAAAGAAGAACACTACATAATGATCAAGGGATCAATCCAAGAAGAAGATATAACAATTGTAAATATTTATGCACCCAACATAGGAGCACCTCAGTACATAAGGCAAATACTAACAGCCATAAAAGGGGAAATAGACAGTAACAGAATCAGAGTAGGGGACTTTAACACCCCACTTTCACCAATGGACAGATCAAACAAAATGAAAATAAGTAAGGAAACACAATCTTTAAATGATAAGTTAAACAAGATGAACTTAATTGATATTTACAGAACATTCCATCCAAAAACAGAATACACTTTCTTAGCAAGTGCTCATGGAACATTCTCCAGGATAGGTCATATCTTGGGTCACAAATCAAGCCTTGTTAAATTTAATAAAATTGAAATCATATCAAGTATCTTTTCTGACCACAATGCTATGAGACATCAATTACAGGAAAAAATATGGGAAAAATACAAACACATGGAGGCTAAGCAATACGTTACTAAATAACCAAGAGATCACTGAAGAAATCAAAGAGGATATCAAAAAATACCTAGCAACAAATGACAATGAAAATATGATGACCCCAAACCTATGGGATGCAGCAAAAACAGTTCTAAGAGGGAAGTTTATAGCAATACAATCCTACATTAAGAAATAAGAAACATCTCAAATAAACAACATAACCTTACACCTAAAGCAATTAGAGAAAGAAGAACAAAAAAACCCCAAAGTTAGCAGAAGGAAAGAAATCATAAAGATAATATCAGGAAAAAATGAAAAAGAAATGAAGGAAACAATAGCAAAGATCAATAAAATTTCTTCTTTGAGAAGATTAAAAAGTCGATAAACTATTAGCCGACTCATCAAGAAAAAAAGGGGGAAGACTCAAATCAATAGAATTAGAAATGAAAAAGGAGAAGTAACAACTGACACTGCAGAAATACAAAGGATCATGAGAGATTACTACAAGCAACTATATGCCAGTAAAATGGACAACCTGGAAGAAATGGACACATCCTTACAAAAGGACAACCTTCCGAGACTGAACCAGGAAGAAATAGAAAATACAAACAAACCAATCACAAGCATTGAAATTGAGAATGTGATGAAAAATCTTCCAACAAACAAAAGCCCAGGACCAGATGGCTTCACAGGAGAATTCTATCAAACATTTAGAAAAGAACTCATACCTACCCTTCTCAAACTCTTCCAGAATATAGCAGAAGGAGGAACACTGCCAAACTAATCCTACGAGGCCACCATCACCCTGATACCAAAACCAGACAAAGATGTCACAAAGAAAGAAAACTGCAGGCCAATAACACTGATGAACATAGATGCAAAAATCCTCAACAAAATACTAGCAAACAGAATCCAACAGCACATTCAAAAGATCATACACCATGATCAAGTGGAGTTTATCCCAGGAATGCAAGGATTCTTCAATATATGCAAATCAATCAATGTGATAAACCATATTAACAAACTGAAGGAGAAAAACCATATGATCATCTCCATAGATGCAGAAAAAGCTAACGACAAAATTCAACACCAATATATGACAAAAACCCTCCATAAAGTAGGCATAGAGGAAAATTACCTCAATATAATAAAGGCCATATATGACAAACCCACAGCCAACATCGTTTGCAATGGTGAAACACTGAAACTATTTCCTCTAAGATCAGGAACAAGACAAGGTAGTCCACCCTAACCAATATTATTCAATTTAGTTTTGGAAGTGTTAGCCACAGCAATCAGAGAAGAAAAAGAAATTAAGGAATCCAAATTGGAAAAGAAGAAGTTAAGCTGTCATGGATTGCAAATGATATGATACTATACACAGAGAATCCTAAAGGTGCTACCAGAAAACTACTAGAGCTAATCAATGAATTTGGTAAAGTAGCAGGGTACAAAATTAATGCACAGAAATCTCTTGTATTCTTATATACTAATGATGAAAAATCTGAAAGAGAAATTAAGAAACACTCCCATTTACCACTGCAACAAAAAGTATAAAATACCTAGGAATCAACCTACCTAAGGAGACAAAAGACCTGTATGTGGAAAACTATAAGACAATGATGAAAGAAATTAAGGATGATACAAACAGATGGAGAGACATACCATGTTCTTGGACTGGAAGAATCAACATTGTGAAAATGACTCTACTACCCAAAGCAATCTACAGATTCAATGCAATCCCTATCAAACTACCACTGGCATTTTTCACAGAACGAGAACAAAAAATTTCACAATTTGTATGGAAACACAAAAGACCCCAAAGAGCCAAAGCAATCTTGAGAAAGAAAAACAGAGCTGAAGGAATCAGCCTCCCGCACTCAGCCTATACTACCGAGCTACAGTAATCAAGACAGTATGGTACTGGAATAAAAACAGATATATAGATCAATGGAACAGGATAGAAAGCCCAGAGATAAACCCACTCATATATGGTCACCTTATCATTGATAAAGGAGGCAAGAATATACAATGGAGAAAGGCAGCCTCTTCAATAATTGGCGCTGGGAAAACTGGACAGCTACATGTAAAAGAATGAAATTAGAACACTCTGTCACACCATACACAAAAATAAACTCAAAATGGATTAAAGACCTAAATGTAAGGCCAGGCACTATAAAACTATTAGAGGAAAACAGAGGAAGAACTCTCTATGACATAAATCACAGCAAGATCCTTTTTGACCCACTTCCTAGAGAAATGGAAATAAAAACAAAAATAAACAAATGAGACCTAATGAAACGTAAAAGCTTTTGCACAACAAAGAAAAACATAAACAAGACCAAAAGACAACCCTCAGAATGGGAGAATATGTTTGCAAATGAAGCCACTGACAAAGGATTAATGTCCAAAATATACAAGCAGCTCATGCAGCTCAATATCAAAAAAAGCACCAACCCAATCCAAAAATGGGCAGAAGACCTAAATAGACATTTCTCCAAAGAAGATATACAGATTGCCAACAAACACATGAAAGTATGCTCAATATCATTAATCATTAGAGAAATGCAAATCAAAACTGCAATGAGGTATCACCTCACACCAATCAGAATGGCCATCATTAAAAAATGTACAAACAGTGAATTCTGGAGAGGCTGTGGAGAAAAGGGAACCCTCTTGCACTGTTGGTGGGAATGTAAATTGATACAGCCACTATGGAGAACAGTATGGAGGTTCCTTAAAAAACTAAAAATAGAACAACCATACAAGCCAGCAATCCCACTCCTGGGCATATACCCTGAGAAAACCATAATTCAAAAAGAGTCATGTACCAGAATGTTCATTGCAGCTCTATTTACAATAACCAGGACATGGAAGCAACCTACATGTCCATCCACAGATGAATGGATAAAGAAGATGTGGCACATATATACAGTGGAATATTACTCAGCCATTAAAAGAAACAAAATTGAGTTATTTGTAGTGAGGTGGATGGACCTAGAGTCTGTCATACAGAGTGAAGTAAGTCAGAAAGAGAAATACAAATACCGTATGCTAACACATATATATGGAATAAAAAAAAAATGGTTCTGAAGAACCTAGGGGCAGGACAGGAATAAAGACGCAGATGTAAAGAATGGACTTGAGGACATGGGGAGGGCAAAGGGTAAGTTGGGACGAAGTGAGAGAGTGGCATGGATATATGTACACTACCAGATGTAAAATATATAGCTAGCAGGAAGCAGTCGCATAGCACAGGGAGATCAGCTTGGTGCTTTGTGACCACCTATAGGGGGTGGGATAGGGAGGATGGGAGGGAGACACAAGAGGGAGGAGATATGGAGATATATGTATATGTATAACTGATTCACTTTGTTATAAAACAGAAACTAACACACCATTGTAAAGCAATTATACTCCAATAAAGATGTTAAAAATAAATAAATAATGTGAGGTGTGAGATTAAGGATTCTTGCTGTTTAGCCCTTTTACTATTCTGTCCCCAGCACATCAAAAGATGCAACAGAAATATTTTTTTAATACTGCCATGTCCCACCTTTGGAATTCAACACTTCCTCCTATCTTAATCCTCCCAAATGCCACTGACCTGGCCATAATTCCACCCACCCACATGGGTTTTAGGAATTAGTTTCCAGTGCAGTCTGTCCAAACCAGGCTAAGCATCTCATTATCTAAAACTTTCAACCTCCTTCTTTGTTACTGTTGTGGTGCTCCTACATTTTAAACTGTAAATATAGTAAGTATGTTCTCCTGGAATCATTATATAAAGAAATGTCACACCCAGACCACAATACTGAAATCTGGCAGATTGTGGGCAATCTGTTTTTTCTCTCCAAGGAAGTAAACAGCTGCACAGTTGCTTTAGAAATGTTAAGAAGTAGATAAAGGTGAAACGAAATATATTAACAGATTGACTGAGGTAAGATGAGGCTTTGCGTTTTGTTTTGCTTGGGTTTAACTGGTCAAAACATTTAAATATGTTACTATGCCCATAGAACTGGATGATAATCCTTTGGGATAGATAAAAAGCAAGAGAAATGTAATCAGAGAAAAATAAATGTTGAAGGAAAGAAAGTAAGAGAGAAATAAAGCTTTGGAGAGAAAAAAAATATTACTGCCCACCTAGATGAGGTTTTACTCCTTACACATCACGCAGGCACTGCTGCTTGACCTCCTCTCCCAGCATCACAATTTGCCACCTTCCCACGAGGGTGGAGATCCCCTTACACTGGACTATACTACAGGAAGGTAGATTCTTTAATTTCAAATTATATTTTAGGACCACCAATAATTGGAAAACCCCCTGAGTTTATCATAAAGGATCTGAATTATGTAACACTTTCAGTAGTATCCAAATCTGTAAATTTAACTTTTTATTTTCTACTTTTAGGTCTTTCCATCTTTAATCTGAAAGTTAATTGTCATGGAGGAATAAGCAGATTTTGCAGAGCATTGTTTATTTACCTGTAACTCATGAGTGTTCACTATAGAAAGCAGATTAGTTTTTTCCCCTACTGTATTAGAAAGCCAGTGCAGTAATAATATGTCATTTAGAATTTCTAAAATTTCAACAAATAACTCCTACATTCATCTATATCCTCCCTTTCTCTCTCTCTCTCTCCCCACTGGCCCCCTCTCTTTCTCTCTCCTGTTAGCAGACACTGTTTTCAATTCCTAGACTGCTGTTCCACTGTTCTGGGAAGAAGTCCATTTAATCTGTGTACCAAATTTATTATGCTTTAAACTATCTCTTGGACAATTCTTTCAGGTTCTATATATAACCATGTCTATAGTTTTTGTGCCAATTTCTCTTTTGGATAGCTTTCTTTGGATGAAAGACTTGTCCTTAAACTTTTCTTGCAACAAGGCACACACAACCAATTTTATAGACATTAAGAAAACCAACCAATCAATAAACAAAAGTCTAAGTCTGTGCTACCCAAAATGGTAGCCACTAGCCAAAAGTGCCTACTTAAGTTTAATTAAAATTACATAAAATTTTAAAATCTGTACTTTAAAAATGTTAGCCACATTTCAAAGGCTCAATACCCACATATGGCTAGTGACTATCATACTGAATAGCACAAAAGAACAGTGCCATCACTGCAGAAAGTTCGACTGGACAGCATTGTTTTAAAATGTCTACAGAATTTGCAAAAACACTGGAAAACTGAAATACATGACTCACTGATTTTTTTTCATGTTTTTACATTCCTTCCTTTAACCAAATGAAAAACTACACAGATGTCTTTCATTAAATGTCAATGTTAGATACAGTCCAAAAATGGAGAAATAAAGTATATTATGAGGATAAAAAATAAACAACCCCCAGTCCAAGTGAGTTTCAGAATAAGCATCAAGGTCAAAAGTCAGGATTCTGAATGCAGATTTCATGGGGGGCTGATTTTCTAAGGCCTTATCCACCTAATCATATTTATACAAGCAAAATCAAGACTGTTGATATTAACACATTCTCTGCCCTCCTAATAGTTTAATGGTTCCATAGGGCAGTGGTCCCCAACCTTTTTGGCACCAGGGACAGGTTTTGTGGAAGACAAGGATGGGGTGGGGGATGGCTCAGACAGTAATGTGAGTGATGGGGAGAGATGGGGAGTGGCAGATGAAACTTCATTTGCTCACCCACGGCTCACCTCCTGCTGTGCGACCCTGTTCCTAACAGGCCTCGGACCAATATTGGGGACCCCTACCATAGGGGAAAGAAGACAACCATCTGAACTGTTTATTACTATATTCATATACTCAGGTCCAACACAGTGTGTTACTGACTATCTCAAGGTTGATAGAAAACCATTCCTAAATCTATTACACTGACCAAACATCGAAAACCTCAAAAATACTGCAAAAAACCAATATAAAGTGTCGGTTGCACCTTGCAGGCCTACAAGCCTTATAGTGGGCCAGCCTTGAGACTGAAGAAAGAGCCCAGAGACAGCAACAGAAACATCAATGGCTTATTGGACAGGGGGAGCTTAAAAGGGTGCTGGAGCCACACCCTACCAGGTGCAGCAGATGGTGGAGAAGACATGGCAGCAGGCTCTGCTCCTTGGGAGAGAAGGAGGCTACCGTTCTGGGAGGAATTGATGTCAGGTGGGCTCATCAGTTACCAGGGAATAATTGAGCCCTATAATTAAAAGAATTGGCTAGTCATGTGAATGAACAGGGACTGGTCGAGCTGGGGATGTAGAGAGAGCAAGATAACAGCCATCCTGAATGGCCTAACCGTTTTGATATTCATAAACTACAGCCAATAGATACAGCTTTTTTAAAAGTTTTAAGTTAGAGTATGATGAGCTGCAGAGTGTCATTTCATATATCACCTATGATGAAATGACGTTGACTACTCCATTAGAGCGGGAAAAGTGAAATGCTGCTTTCCTGAGAACACATAAGCAGATTAAAGCAAGCAACCTACCCTGCTACCCAGTTCCATGTATTCAGTGATAAGGACCCACACCTGGGGGATTAGCAGAATTTAAGGCAATCCTTACTAAGAAGCTTAGTAACTAAAAGTAAAATAAAAGTTCAAATGCTCATTAATTAATTTATTATTATTTTAATGAACTGTGCCTTCTTGAAGATAACACGAAATAAAGATAGTTTCCTTGTAGAGAAATGACTAAATTTTGCTTTTAGAGTCATGTAAAAATTTAAAATGGAAAGCCTCCAAAATGATTACCATCAAATACTTCATATTTACTCCTGAAGGTATGGAAGGGAAGACTTAAGAAGAAGAATCTAAAAAGCTTAAGTTAATAAATAGAATTACAAACATGTAAAATAAAATGAATTCCCAGGGTAAAAAAGCAAAAAATTCTGTGATATTCATACTTGGGTCTCTGACTGAACTAAAAGATCTTTTCTTCTTTCAAAACAGAATTTTGTCAAGCGTTAGACATACATCCACATGATGAAATACTATTCAGCAATTAAAAATAATGCTTCTAGACCTTTGGGTTCTAGTCTAACACGTAGAAGCTTGGAAGTTGTCACTCCCATTCTCACAATAAAAAGGTGAAAGACTGAAAATCAACAACTCTTCTTAGATCCAGGGGAGGTAATTGGACAGATAACCACACTGAAAACTAGAGCCACGAGCAGACACAGAAAACCAAAGCTTACCTGGCACAGAAACTGCTCAGAAACCCGCTCTGAAGCCAGTATCTGATAGGAACACTTCAAGGCTAATTGACTAATTGCTGGAGACTGAGCATGAACTAGCTTGAAAGATAAACACAACTCCAGGAGGCCTCAGCTTGGGGTGGGAGTGGCCAAACACAGTTGGTGAGTTTCACCACCAGCAGCCCCACCAGGATCTTAGGGGAAAGATCACAGAAAAATTCCATCCTGCTTACAGAAAGAAGGGAAAAATAACCATTTTACAATAAGCCCAGAGCAATTTGTTTCCCTTAACAAAAGGCTGCACTCATGACTATTTTACCAGAGTCTAATCAAGTGGGGAAAGGGCAATACCCAACTGTCCCCAAAGTCTGACTTGGAGGAAGGGAATTGGCTAACTCCAGAACCCTCTAGCTTTCTTATATTACCTAAAGGGGGAAAAAAGCACCTGAGAAGCATTTGTGAAGATCATAGCCCAGTGACCTGGGCTCACTAAAAGACTGAGACTTAATCATAACATATAGAATGCTTCCCTCCTCCACACCTCGCTACCACATCAATAGGGCTTCTGTATAATAACAGGGGATTACAATGGACCAGTTTACCTCATTTCCTTTTACCCAATATCTTATGTCTGGATTTCCAAAACAAAAACAAAAACAAACAAAAAAAAGAAGACATGCTAAAAGTAAAAAAAAAAAAAAAAAAAAATGAGAGGCAGCAGCAAGCATCAGCCAGACTCAGATATCAGACATGTCAGAGATGTTGGAGATCTCAGACAAGGATTTAAATTAACATAATTAAAATACTAAGGAATCTGATGGAAAAAATAGACAACATGCAAGACACATTAACAGTATAAGGAGAGAGAGATGGAAGCTGTAAGAAAGAACCAAACAGAAATTCCAGAGGTTAAAAACAAAACAAAACAAAACACTGTAAGACTGGATAAGGCTGAAGCTTGAAGATATGTCAACAGAAACTTTCAAAACAGAAGACAGATAAGAATAAACACTGAGGCATGATACTATACATAGATAATCCTAAAGATGCCACCAGAAAACTACTAAAGCTAATCAATGAATTTGGTCAAGTTGCAGGATACAAAATTAATGCACAGAAATCTCTTGCATTCCTATACACTAACAATGAAAGATCAGAAAGAGAAATTAAGGAAACACTCCCATTCACCACTGCAACAAAAATAATAAAATACCTAGGAATAAACCTACCTAAGGAGGTAAAAGACCTGTACTCACAAAACTATGAGACACTGATGAAAGAAATCAAAGATGACACAAACAGATGGAGAGATATACCATGTTCTTGGATTGGAAGACTCAATATTGTGAAAATGACTACAGTACCCAAAGCAATCTACAGATTCAATGCAATCCCTATCAAATTACCAATGGCATTTTTTATAGAACTAGAACAAAAAATCTTAAAATTTGTATGAAGACACAAAAGACTCTGAATAGCCAAAGCAATCTTGAGGGAAAAAAACAGAGCTGGAGGAATCAGACTCCCTGACTTCAGACTATACTACAAATCTACAGTAATCAAGACGGTATGGTACTGGCACAAAAGCAGAAATATAGATCAATGGAACAGGATAGAAAGCCCAGAGATAAATCCACACACCTATGGTCAAGTAATCTATGACGAAGGAGGCAAGGATATACAATGGAGAAAAGACAGTCTCTTCAACAAGTGGTGCTGGGAAACTGGACAGCTACATGTAAAAGAATGAAATTAGAACCCTCCCTAACACCATACACAAAAATAAACTCAAAATGGATTAAAGACCTAAATGTAAGACCAGACACTATAAAACTCTTAGAGGAAAACAAAGGCAGAACACTACTTGACATAAATCACAGCAAGACCTTTTTTGACCCACCTCCTAGAGTAATGGAAATAAAAACAAAAATAAACAAATGGGACCTAATGAAACTTCAAAGCTTTTGCACAGCAAAGGAAACCATAAACAAGACGAAAAGACAACCCTCAGAATGGGAAAGAATATTTGCAAACAAATTAACAGACAAAGGATTAATCTCCAAAATATATAAGAAGCTCATGCAGCTCAATATTAAAAAAAAAACCCAATCAAAAAATGGGCAGAAGACCTAAATAGACATTTCTCCAAAGAAGACATACAGATGGCCAAGAGGCACATGAAAAGCTGCTCAACATCACTAATTATTAGAAAAATGCAAATCAAAACTACTAATGAGGTTTTGGTTTATGAGGTATCACCTCACACTGGTTAGAATGGGCATCATCAGAAAATCTACCAACAACAAATGCTGGAGAGGGTGTAAAGAAAAGGGAACCCTCTTGCACTGTTGGTGGGAATGTAAATTGATACAGCCACTATGGACAACAGTATGGAGGTTCCTTAAAAAACTAAAAATAGGATTACCATATGATCCAGCAATCCCACTACTGGGCATATACCCAGAGAAAACCATAATTCAAAAAGACACATGCACCTCAGTGCGCATTGCAGCACTATTTACAATAGCCAGGTCACAGAAGCAACCTAAATGCCCATTGACAGACAAATGGATAAAGAAAATGTGGTACATAAATACAATGGAATATTACTCAGCCATAAAAAGGAATGAAATTGGGTCATCTGTAGAGACGTGGATGGACCTCGAGACTGTCATACAGAGTGAAGTAAGTCAGAAAGAGAAAAACAAGTATCGTATATTAATGCATATATGTGGAATCTAGAAAAATGGTACAGATGAACTGTTTTTCAAGGCAGAAATAGAGACACAGATGTAGAGAACAAATGTATGGACACCAAGAGGGGGAGGGGGTGTGGTGGTGGTGGTGGGATGAATTGGGAGATTGGGATTGACATGTATACACTAATATGTATAAAATAGATAACTAATAAGAACCTGCTGTATAAAAAATAAATAAAATAAAATTCAAAAAAAAAAAGAAAAAAACAAAACAAAAAGAATAAACACTGAAAAAATAAAACAGAATGTTCAAGAACTATGGTACAACTATAAACGGAATAACATACATGTAATGGGACTACCAGAAGGAGAAGAGGGAAAGGAAAAGGAGAAACATCTGAAGCAATTATGACTGAGAATTTCCGAAAATTAATGTCAGACACTAATCAACAGATCCAGAAAGCCCAGAGAACATTCAGCAGGATAAGTGCCAAAAAATCAACACATAGGGACATCATATTCAAACTACAGAAAGTCAATAATAAAGAAAAATCTTGAAAAAAAGCCTTAGAAATAAAAAAAGTTACTTATAGAGGGGAAAGAATAAGAGGTACACCAGATTTCTCAGAAATCATGCAAGCAACAAGAGAGAGGATTTAAACATTTAAAGTCTTGAAGAGGAAAAAACCCACCAACCTAGAATTCTATATCCAGAGAAACCATCCTTCAAAAGTGAAGGAGAAATAAAGACTTTCTCAGACCAACAAAAATTGAGGGAATTTGTTGTCAGTGATCTTGCAAGAAATGTTAGAAGTTTTTCAGAGAGAAGGAAAATGATACAGGTTAGAAACTTGTATGTATTTAAAGAAAATAAAAAGCATTAGAGAAGGAATAAGTGAAGGTAAATGAAAAAAAATTTATTTTCTTATTCTTAATTGATCTAACAGACAATAGTTTTGTTAAAATAATAACAGCAACAATGTATATGGTCATTATATACTATGGATAAATGAAATAAATGACAGCAATGATATAAGAGATGGGAGGAAAGAATTAAGAATACTTTGTACAGACTTGCACCACCCAGTGAAGCGATACAGAGGCATGTCTGAGAGATATTGCTGGTTCAGTTCCAGACCACTGCAATAAAGTGAATATTACAAAAAAGCAAGTCACATGGATTTTTTTATTTCCCAGGGCATGTAAAAGTTATGTTTTCTCTATACTGTAGTCTATGAAGTGTGCAATAGCATTATGTTTATAAAACAATGTACATACCTTAATTTAAAAATACATTGTTCTAAAAAATGCTAACTGTCATCTGAGATTTTAGTGTATCATAGCAGTAACATCAAAGATCACTGATCATAGATCACCATAACAAATAACAATAAAAAAGTTTGAAATGTTGTGATAATTATCAAAATGTGAGACATAGACATGAAGTGAGAAAATGCTGTTGGACAAATGGCACCAAAAGACTTGCTTGACACAGGGTTACCGCAAATCTTCAATTTGTAAAAAATGCAGTATCTGTGAAGTCCACTAAAGTAAAGTACAATAAAACAAGGTATGATGTAGTGTTATTTGAAAGTGGACTTGGATTAGTTGTAAATGTCTACTGCAAACTCTAGGACAACCACTGGGGGGAAAAATACATAATTGATAGGCTAAGAAAGGAGAATTATATAAAATGCTCAATTAAAACCAAAGAAGGCAAAAAGAGTGAAAGACAAAAAAAAAAGAGAAGGAATAAGAGCAATGAAAAGAAAACAACAAATATGGTAGTTATTAATCCAACTATATTAATAATCACTTTAAATGTCAATGGTCAAAATACACCAATTAAAACACAGAATGGATGAAAACCCAAGAGCAAACTATATGTTGTCCACAAGAAACCCACTTTAAAAATGAAGATACATATGAATTAAAAGTAAGAAGATAGAGGAAGATATATCATGGCAATACTAATCAAAAGAAAGCCAGAGTATCTATATTTCAGACACAGCATACTTCAGAGCAAGGAAAATTATCAGGAATAAAAAGGGGGTTATTATATAATGATAAAAGAGTCAATTTTCAAAGAAGACATAAAAGTCCTTAATGTGTATTGGCCTAACCATGGAGCATCAAAATATGTGAATCAAAATCTGGTAAAAATGCAGAAGAAATAGGTAAACCAACTATTACAGGTGGAGACTTCAACACTTTGCTATTAGTCACTGAAAGATGCAGCAGGCAGAAGTTAGTGAGGATGTAGTTGAACTGAACAGCATGATCAATCAGCTGGATCTAACTGGCATTTATAGAATACTTTATACAATAACAGCAGAATACACATTCTTCTCAAGATCACAGACAGACCACATTCTAGACCATTAAACACACCTTAAAAATATAAAACAATAGAAATCATACTATAGATGCTCTCAGAGCACAGTGAAATTAAACCAGAAATCAATAACAGAAAGATAGCTGGAAAATTCCAAGTATTTGTAGATTAAACAACATACTCCAAAATAGCACAAAGGTCCTAGAACAAGTCTCAAGAGAAATTTAAAAAATATTTTGAACTAAATGCAAATGAAATCACTACTTATCTTAATTTGTAGGGTGAAGTGAAAGCAGTGTTTAGAGGGAAACTTATAGCACTGAATGCTTATATTAGAAAAGAATAAAGATCTAAAAACATAATCTAAGCCCCGACCCTAGGGTACTAGAGAAAGAAGGGCAAATTAAGTCAAAAATAAGCAGAAGGAAAGTAATAATAACGATCAAAGAAATTAATAAAATTGAAAATAAGAAATCAATAGAGAAAAATCAAAAAAACCAAAAGCCTGTTCTACGAAAAGATCAATAAATTGATAAATTTCAAGCTAGGCTAATGAAAAAGAGAGAGAAAACAAAAGTTACTAATATCAGAAATGAAAGAGGAGTCATCAATACTGATCCCACGGGCATTAAAAGGATTATAAAGGAAATAATAAACAACACTATGCCCACAAATTTGATAACTTAGATGAAATGGACCAATTTCTTAAAAGATATAATCTACCAAAACTCACAGAAGGAAAAAAAAAGATAATCTGAAAAGGACTATTATCGATTAAATAAACTGAATAAATAATAACTTTCAAAATAGAAAATATCAGGTCCAGATGGGTTTGCAGATGAATTTTACCAAACATTATAAGGAAGAAATTATACCAATACTCTACAATCTTGTCTAGAGACAGAAGCAGAGGAAATATTTCCTAACTCATTCTATGAGGCCAAAATTACCCTAATAATAAAACCAAAGACATTTCAAGAAAGTAAAACTATAGACCAATATCTCTCAAGAATGTAGATGCAAAGATTCTCAACAAAATGATAACATATCAAATCTAACAATGTATAAAAAGAATTACATACCATGACTAAATGATATTTATTTCAGGTATGCAGGGCTGGTTCAACATTTGAAACCACATCAACAGGCTAAAGAAGAAAAATTAAATGATATTATAAAAAGATGAAGAAAAAGCACTTGTCAAAATCCATCACCTATTCATGGTAAAAACTCTCAGCAAACTAGGAATAGATAGGAACTTCCTCAACTTAGTAAAGAAAATCTACTAAAGCTCTATGGTTGAAATCACACATAATGGTGAGAAATTAGGTACTTTCCTGCTAAGATTAGGAACATGACAAGGATGTCCCTTCTTACCACTCCTATTCAACACTGTACTACGAATTCTAGTTAAGGTAATAAGATAAGAAAAAGAAACAAATGGTGTGCAGACTGGGAAGGAAGAAATAAAACTGTCTTTGTTCATAGATGACATGATTTTACATGTAGAAAACCTCCAAGAACAAAGGAAACTCCTAAACTAATAAGCAATTATAGCAAGATTGTAGTATACAAGGTTAACATACAAAAGTCAATTGCTTTCCTATATACATGCAATAAACAATTGGATTTGAAATTAAAAACACAAACCATCTACATAAGCACTCCCCAAAGTGAAATACTTAGGTACAAATCTAACAAAATATGTATGGGATCTGTATAATGGAAATTACAAAACTCTGATGAAAGAAACCAAAGCAAAGCTAAGTAAATGGAAAGATATTCAATTTTCATGGATAGGAAAACAGAATATTGTTGAGATGTCAGTTCTTCCCAATGTGATCCATAGATTAATACATTCTCAATCAAAATCACAGCAAGTTATTTCACGAATATCTATGAAAAGGCAAAAGACCCAGAATAGCCAATATAACATTGAAGGAGAAGAAAAACTTCGGAAGAATGACACTACTTGATTTTGAGACTATAAAGCTACAGTAATCAAGACATGTGGTATTGGTGAAAGATTAGATAAATAGATCAAGGGAACAGCATAGTGAGGCCATAAAACAGACCCACACAAATAGTCAGCTCACTTTTGACAATGGAACAAAGGCAAATCAGTGGAGAAAACATAGTCTTTCAATAAAGGGTACTGGCACAACTGAATATACACATGTAAAAAAAAAAAAAAGATGAATATAGGCCCTGACCTTACACCTTTCATGAAAAATAACTCAAAATGGATTGTAGCCCTCCATGTAAAATGCAAAACTTTAATACTTCTAGAAGATATCACAGAAGAAAATCTAGGTGATCTTGGGCTTGGCAATGAACTTTTGTAGTCAACTCTAAAGGCATGATCCATTGAAGAAAACACTGATAAATTGGACTTCGTTAGAATTAAAAATCACTGCTTTGCTAAAGACACTGTTAAAAGAATGAAACTATCAATATAAGCCACAGACTGGGAGAAAATATTTGCAAAACACACATTTGGTAAAGGTCTGGCACATAAAATATACAAAGAACTCTTAAAACTCAACAATATGAAAATTAAATTAAAAATGGGTAAAATATCTGAACAGACACCTCTTCAGAAAAGATATACAGATGGAAAATAAGCATATGAAAAGATGCGCAACATCATGTCATTAGAAACTGTAAATTAAAACAAGATACTCCTGTACATCTATTAGAATGGCTAGAATTCAAAACACTGACAATACTAAAATGCTGGGGAGGAGGTAGAGCAAAGGAGCTCTCATTGGTTACTGGGAGGAATGCAAAATGGTATGGCCACTTTGGAAGATAGTTTCTTACAACTCTAAACATACCTTTATCATAGGATCCATCCATCACACTTCCCGGTATTTACTCAAATGAGTTGAAAGTTATGTCCACATAATACTTGCATACAAAATATCTATAAAAGCTTTATTTATAATTGCCAAAACTTGGAAGCAACCAACATTTCCTTTAATAGGTGAATAGATAAATTGTGGTACATCCAGACAATGGAATATTATTCAGTGCTAAAACAAAATAACTATAAAGTCATTAAAAGACATGGAGGAGCCTTAATGCATATTGCTAAATGAAAGAAGCCAATCTTAAAAGGCTACATATTGTATGATTCCAACTATATTACACTGAATAAAAGAATAGGCAAAAGTGGGAAGACAGAAAGATCAATGGTTGCCATGGGTTTGGGGTAGGAAGGGAGGAATAGATATGTGGGAATGAATAGGTGGAGCACAGGGAATTTTTAGGGTAGTGAAACTACTCTGTATGCTATTGTAATGGTAGACACATGTCATTATTCATTTTTCCAAACTCAGAGAATGTACAACACCAAGAGTGAACTCTTGTGTAAATTATGGACTTTGCTTGATAGTGATGTGTCAGTGAAGGTTCATCACCTGTAACAAGGATACCACTTTGGTGCTGGATGTTGATGGTGGGGAAGGTTATGTGTGGGGAGTTGAGGGGGTATGTGGGAATTCTATTTTCTTCTCAATTTTGCTGTGCATCTAAAACTACTCTAAAAAATGAAGTCTATTAAATATTAAAACATGCTTCTATATCACAACTGTAATAGTATAATGTTAAAAAGGTACAATATCATATATAGTATGACCTCAATTGAGTGAAAGTCATTATGTTAAATACTAGGAAAAAGTGATGAAGAGAACAGATTACAGTCCCTACAGCCAAAGAGCTCACAGTCTGTGAGAAAGACAATCATCAAAACAAAAGGTCATGCAAATAAATATACGGTTGCAAACTATAACAACTATTTTCAAGAAATGTCCCAGGAGCCCACCACAGGCCTAATTTAGATAGGAAATGGGAGTAGCATGGTACTAAAGGCCAGGCAATGTGACTTTGAGGAAGTAACATTAAGACTGAGACCTAAAAGAGGAGTAGGGATTAACCTTGTGAAGAGATGGATGAAAGAACAAGTATGAGGATGTTTGTTCCCAGAATGGCATAGGTGCCCATCACTGGGGGAAGATAAGTATGGTAAACACATGTAATGAAGTGCTACCCAGAACTAGCATGAATAAGCTAGATTTGCAAACAGCAACATAGATGGATCCCAAAACAGTGTTGGGAAGGAAAAAGAAACTGAATGAGATTTATCACACAATACCATTAATGAAACTTAAAAACACATGCACTCACAGAAAACACGATGTATCTTTCAAAGATGGACGTATCTCTAAACACATACTTAATAAAACTGAATGGCTATTTTTGTGGGAAAGGGAAAGGGGAGAGTAGGCATGGGATCTGAAGACAAAAAAAATAATAAAATAAAACTAATAAAGACTAATATAGATGGAATGAATGGCAGAGTATGACAGACTCAATTCTGCAAGTGAAGTACAGAACAAGAAATGAAGACATTGGAAGGGGAATATGCTGGTAGAGGAAACAGCACATTCCAAAACACCAAGACAAGAAAAGTCTTGGCTTTTTGAGGAGCCCAAACAAAAGACTTGTGTGGTATTTGGAGCAACGAGAGGGGAGAGGAGGAGAGAGTGGCTAAAGATGCAGTTATGGGGGTAGCACAGGCCAGGCTAGTGTGTCCTCGAGACTTCATCAGGGGCTTTGGATTACATCCTGGTTACAGAGTCTTGAGAAGTGAAAAGCCAATAAACAGAAAGAAATTTAAAAAAAAAAATTAGAAAAGACAGAGTATTAACACTGACTACGTCTGGATGAAATTATTTTAGGTGATCTTGTAAAAATTTTACATGTGTTTTAAAAATACTTTAAAAATAAATATTTAAAGTATTTAAAAATAAATACTTAAATATTTATAGATAAATATTTATCTATACAATAAATATTGTATAGATAGAAAAGCAGGTTATTTTGAAAACATGTTTTTGAAGGTGTTCAAAACTAATATTTTTATAGGTTCAAGGAACATAATTAGAATTATGCTTCAGGAGATATCAACTATTCCATAGTATAACAACATATTGCAAATATGTCTGAAAGAGCTAATATTTCCCTTTAAAGGGTGTAGTGGATTCATTTAATGCTTGTTCTTTTAAAGCGTTTATTATTTTTTATATTTGTTATTAAAACATTCTTTCATTATTCTAATGAGAAAATCCTCATAAAAATGAGACTGAAATGAAAAACCACAGTCTAACAAAATTACTTTGTAAAATTGAATACAGATAAAAGAGCTATCATCTTTTCATTGAATAAATATGAAAGATATAAAGAAACAGAAGAGGGAATAATCATTGAGCAGCCCTTAAATGCACTGAAATAAATACAGCTTACTCCCAACTTGTGACAGAATTAGGCCTGAGGCATTACATTCCGCTCTTCCTTATCTTCTCATGCATATATGGCCCTTTCATAAGAGCAAATGCCCATTACGATGCATTCCAATTTCACAAGAGACAAAGGCACATACAATTTAGGTCTGAAATAGCACTTTTAAATTAATGCTACTGAACAAAAGCAAAACAGAACTTTCCTTACCAGACATCATGATGTAGTCACAAAATGTAATAGTATACAGTAAAGAAAATAAACAAACCACAGATATATGCATCAATATGAATGAATAAACAATCTATAATAGGAAAAAAATGAATGCTACTAATTTATTTATACACGTCTATGATGGATTCACTCTGTTACGATGCAATGCTAAGTAGGGCAAAAGGCACCATTAAAAAATTAAGCACAATAAAACACTTAACTGTTCAAAGACCTATAGGTGATTTAGTTTATTCCCCACCTTATGAATAAGGCTCTCTCATAGCATCCAAACCAATCTCCAAAACTTTTTCAAGAGAGAGGCTTTCTTTATCTGGGGAAGACCCCTATACTAAAAGCTATGAGGAAATATTCCAGGAGAAATCAGCACACAAGAGGAACAGTCTTCTCTATATAGTGCATTTATCACCAGCTGGAGTAAAGCAACTTCCAAGAAGAGAATCTATAAACCCTGAGACGAACATTAACATTATTCAGGTTTTAATGAACAAGAGTGGGATGAGTTTGGTGGGAATTTATAAGCCAGAAAAATACCCACAGAGCCACCTGAGCTGGTGTCCTCCTCTGTAATTCCCCATCCCCACCCTATTGGCCAATCCTCACATCGGCCAATCCGCCTCCTCCTCCACCAGCCCTATTTAATGACTCTCCTCTTCTTTCTCCCCTGTAGTCTGAGCACTCCCACCGCACCCACATGTCAATTTTTTTGATACTGTTAATTGGAAAATCTTTCCAAGAAATGGCAAGATTTCTAAAGTACATGGCGAGCAGAAAGGAGAGACCTTGGTGAGGCAGAAGTCAAAGAAGTTCCAGGCCAAGTTTGCTCTGGGAAAAGGTATAGGGTAAGAAGAGAACAGTAAGGGAAACAGGTGTGTGCAGTGGCAGGACAGAGATGACTTCAGTATCTTTAAGGTCATTGGCAACAAGTATGTTCCCACGTGGTTTATTTGGAAAGAATCATTAAAATGTCTGTGAAACTGTCCTTTAAGAGCCTTATAGTGCTTCAACCCATGGAAAGAACTTAATTTTATGTACTTCCATTAGAAAATCTGCCGACAAACTGAGGGAAAAATTGGAAAGGTAAAACTATAACCTTAAAAAGCACATACTAGACATGATGTGAAATGAACAATTCAGGTGATTTTCCTCCCTTCTCAATATGAAACGATTCAATACATGAGTCTAAAAAAAATCTCATTTGGGTGCTATTCTTCATCCCATAACAGCACTGAAAAGCGCTACCATGTTTTAAAAACTTAGTTCAAATAACCATTGATATTCCAGGTATTCACATTTGGCAGAAATTTTAAGAATAAGTAAGATGGGGCAGAAAGTCAGAGAGGGCCAAAAAGACATCAATAAATTCTTTCAAACATTTAAAGAATAAAAATTATTCATAAACAGTCCTGAAAAAGAGGAGGGAATATTTCATAATTCATTCTATTAGCTAGTATTCACCTGATACTAAAATCAGTAATAAACATCAAAAGAAAAAAACTATAGACCGATATCTCTTGTGAATATGGATTGAAAAATTATCAAAACATACTGGCAAACCAAACCTAGCAATATATAAAAATAATTATACAACATAACCAAGTGGGATTTATCCCAGGAACACAAGGTTGGTTTAACAACCAAAACTCAATTAATGTACACTATACTGGCAGAATAAAAAACAAAATCACTTGATCATCTCAATAGACAAGAAAGTATTCGACAAGGTCTAACACCCTTTCATGATAAAAATGCTCACCAAAGTAAGAATGTAAGGGAACTTCCTCAATCTGAAAAAGGCCATCTAATCTATGAAAAACCCTCAGCTAACATCACACTTAGTGGTAAAAGACTGAATACTTTCCCTATAAGGTCAGGAACAAGACAAGGATGTCTGCTCTCACCACTTCTACTCAACATTGTACTAGACACTCTAGCACAGCAGTTCGTCAAAACATGAAATCAAAGACATTTATATCGGGAAGGAAGAAGTGAAACTATATTCGCAGATGACATGATCTTGTAGAGATTCCTAAGGAATCCACTAAAAACATTAGAACTAATAAAATCAGCAAGGTGACAGGATCCAAGATCAATATACACAAATCAACTGTATATTTGTAATGAACAATCCAAAAATGAAATTAAGAACATAATTCCATTTAAAATAGCATCAAAGAGAATATTTAGGAATAAATTTAAGAAGAGAAGTATAAAACATATACTCTGAAAAGTATGAAACGTTGCTGAAAGAAATTAAAGATTTAAATAAATAGAAAAAAGGAATGAAATTGGGTCATTTGTAGAGACTTGGATGAACCTAGAAACTGTCATACAGAGTGAAGTAAGTCAGAAAGAGAAAAACAAATATCGTACATTAATGCATATATGTGGCATCTAGAAAAATGGTATAGATGATCTTATTTGCAAAGCAGAAATAGAGACACAGATGTAGAGATCAAACGTAGGGACACCAAGAGGGAAAGGGGGGTGAGATGAATTGGGAGATTGGGATTAACATATATACACTATTGATACTATATATAAAACAGATAACTAATGAGAACCTATTGTACAGCACAGGGAACTCTATCCAACGCTTTTTGGTGACCTAAATGGGGAGGAAATCCAAAAAAGAGGGGATATACGTATACGTATAGCTGATTCACTTTGCTGTACCGTAGAAGCTAACATAACATTGTAAAACAACTATACTCCAATAAAAATTAATTTTAAAATAACTAACTGACTAAATAAATGAAAAGACATGTAGTGTTCATACATCATAACATTTCATCTTCTTAAGACAGGAAACACTCCCCCAAGTGATCCACAGATTCAATGCAATCCCTATCAGAATCTCAGCTGGCTTCTTTGTAGACACTGACAAAACTGACCCTACAACTCACATGGGATTTCAAGAGATTCAGAATAGCCAAAAGAATCCTGAAAAAGAGGAACAAAGCTGTGGACTGATGCTCCCCAATTTCAAAATTTACTACCAAGCAACAATAATCAATTAATCAATCAATTTTACTACCAAGCAACTACCAATCAAAACAAAACAGAATTGAAATAAGGATAGACATAGAGATCAATGGAACAGAAATAGCACAGAAATAAACCCATACGGTCAACTGATTTTCAACAACAGTGCCAAAAGCATTCAGTGGAGGAAAGGAGTCTTTCAAGAAATGGTGCTGGGGGGCCTCCCTGGTGGCGCAGTGGTTGAGAGTCCGCCTGCCGATGCAGGGGACACGGGTTCGTGCCCCGGTCCGGGAAGATCCCACATGCCGCGGAGCGGCTGGGCCCGTGAGCCGTGGCCGCTGAGCCTGCGCGTTCAGAGCCTGTGCTCCGCAACGGGAGAGGCCACAACAGTGAGAGGCCCGCATACCGCAAAAAAAAAAAAAAAGAAAGAAAGAAAGAAATGGTGCTGGGACAACTGGATAGTCACATGCATAAGAATGAATTAGGAATCTCTTCTCGTGCCATATATGAAAATTAACTCAAAATGGATGAAGAATCTAAATGTAAGAATTATACAAATAACTTAGAAGAAAATTAGCGGTAAAACTGTATGAACTTAAATTTGGCAATGGACTCTTAGATATGTATCAAAAGCATAAGCAACAACAACATATAAATTGGGCTTTATTAAAAACTTCTGTGTTTCCAAGTACACCATCAATAAAGTGAAAAACCAACACACAGAATGAAAGTATTTGCAAATTTTATATTTAATAAGAGATTTGTATCTAGAATATATAAAGAAACTTTTCAGTTCAATACTAAGAAAACAAATAACCCAATTAAAATATGAGATAAAGATATGACTAGACATTTTCCAAAGTATATAAATGGCCAATGAGCACATATGAAAATGTACATCTTCACTGACTGTTAGGGAAATGCAAATAAAATCCACAATGAAACACCACTTCACACCTAGTAGGATTGGTTAGACTCAAAAAGTCAGACAGTAACAAGTGTTGATGAGAATGTGAAGGAACTGGAAACCTTAACACACTCCTGTTGGCAATGTAAAATTGTGTAGACACTTTGGCAGCTACTCAAATGATTAAACACAGAGTTATTACATGATCCAGCGATTCCACTCCTAGGAATAAACCCAAAAGAACTGAAAAATATGTGCATGTAAAAACTTATACATGAATGTTCACAGCAGCATTATTCATAATAGCCTAAAGGTGGAAACAACCCAAATGTCCATCAACTGACAAATGGATTAAAAAACTGTGGTGTAGGGCTTCCCTGGTGGCGCAGTGGTTGAGAGTCTGCCTGCCGATGCAGGGGACACAGGTTCGTGCCCTGGTCTGGGAAGATCCCACATGCCACGGAGCGACTAGGCCTGTGAGCCATGGCCGCTGAGCCTGTGCGTCCGGAGCCTGTGCTCCACAACGGGAGAGGCCACAACAGTGAGAGGCCCGCGTACCACACAAAAAAAAAAAGAAAAAAGAAAAAAATGTGGTGTATTCATAGCGTGGAATATTACTGGGTCATATAAAGGAATGAAGTATTGATATATGCTATAATTACTGATATATGTGTATTGTTACTCAATAAAACTATTACTTTTTTTTTAAAAAAGATCACTGAACTGAAATACACACAGTTCAACAAATGTTCATTGTCAGCATGACCAAGGGTATGAGGTAAAACAGTGGGAAAGGATGAAGAATTTAATCACAGTAAGGGAAGTAGTTACAATCAAGCCTAAAAGTTGAATAAAAAATTGCAGAAGAAGCAGGTAAGGAAAGGACATGAGGGTGAGACTTGGGGGTGAGAATCAATTCCATCTAAGGAAGGCGGCTTCTGAATTCCCTCTTTCTGGAACAACTGGAAGAAAAGGGCTGGCATGTCCATCTGCAGTGTGGGTAGATCTAGTGAACAGATGAGCACAGTCTCCATGTCCTGTGTGCATCCTCAGTGAATAGCTGGGTCACTACTTCAGACTCCCTGGGAGGAAAGAACTCTCCCCAAAGCGGGCTAAATGTTTAAACACTAACTAGGCTCAAAATTTATCAGAAGTAATACCATAAAACAACCCTAATAATCTGTCATTTTTACCAGAGTTGTGATTTTATGCTAAGAGATACTAAATCATTTGATTAAGTTTATAAAACAGTGTTAGAAAGTTTAAGGGAATTTGATTTGCTCTAAGGTTAGTTTCTTAGATTAATAAAAGTAATTTAAGGGTTTGAGAAGCTTGGCATGTTTGTGCTATAAATGTTTTTTGCCAGGCATCTGAAAGGCTTAAAAACAAAAATGAAGATATTAAATTGTAACAGAACTTAAAACAGTGAAGGCAATTTAATTAACCAAGCTTGTAAATGAGAACAACTGTTTATCAACTTGAATTAATCAATCAATAATAAAAGAAACAGTAAAGCTGCCTGTTTTTCATTTTACTATATTTATCAACAATATATTGAGATTCATAAGTTGAGCTTAAATTCTTAAGGGAGACTAGGTTTCAAATATGTACCATTAAGTAGATTTATTAAAATTTTACAACCTAAGTAACATAGACTCTTATTATGTAGAAAAGGCCCCAGACTTTCATTAAAATACTAATTTTTACATAAATTTCTTTAAATAACCCAATGATGCTTTTAATTACAGAGAGTACAACTAGCAGAATTCCTTCATTCAATAAATATTCTGGAGTGCCTACTACGAGCCAAGCAGGGTTCTAAGAGCTGGAGATACAGCAGAAACTAGAAGAAATCAAGTCCTGCCCTGCATGGAGCTTCTGTTCCAGTAGGAGAGATTGGCAATAACAAAAAAATATTTCTAAAAACATATTTATATCATACATAAGAGTGGAGGGCAGGATGACTTAGAACATGGATTCTGAAGTCAGATAGCCAAGCACAAATGCTGTCTCCCTTATGTTCCAGCTGTGTGATCTCAATAAGTGACTTAACCCTCTGGTGCCTCAGTTTCTTCATTTATAAACTGGGCGGGGGGATAGTAATATAGCTACCGCATAGGGTTATTAAGAAGTTTAATGAATTAATAGACGTAAAGCACTTAGAACATTGTCTGGTATGCAGAATGCACTATGGATTTTGTTATATAGAATGTCAGGTAATAAGTGCTATGAAGGAAAATAAAGCAGAGTAAGGGAACAGACAGCAATGCATCTGGGAAGGGAGAGGAGACAATTTTCATTGTGTTGTCAGGACCCATTTCCCTGAAGAGGTGATGTCTGATCCAGGGGCTGAGTGTTGTGAGGAAAAGCACATGCAAAAGTGGGGAAGGCATTCAGGGAAGAGGGAAGTGCAAAGGCCCTGAGGAGGGGGCAGGTTTGAGGAGTGTAAGGAAGACGAGGTCAGTGGGAAGCAGCCAGAAGGAAAGGCCTTTGGATTTGTTCAAAGTATAATGGAAAGTTCCTGGAGGGTTTTGGTGAGGAAAGTTACCTGATCTTATCTGCATGTTGAAGGATTTCTGGCTGCTGGGTGGGGAATCTGATATAGGGGCAAAGTGGCCACAGCAAGCCCAGGTAGTAGGCAATTACGTGAGTCATTCTTCTTTTTATATAAATTTTTAATTGAAGTATAGTTGATTAATAATATGTTATTCAGGTGTATAGCAAAGTGGTTCAGTGTGAATCATTCTTTACAAACTATTTTCCCTCAAGAATGAGAAATGGCGGTGAATAGGACTAGACTGGTAGCAGGCAGGTACTAGAAGGTAAATGGATGCTGGATAACACTTTGAAGGGAGAGCCAACAGGATTTGCAGGTGAGATGCTTTTGACAGTCGAGAGCCTTATTACTTAAAATGTGGTCCTTGGACCAGGAGCATCAGTATCACCTGGAAGCCTGTAAGAAGTGCAGAATCTCAGGCCCCAGGCAAGCCCTACTGAATATCACTTGCATTTTAACAAGATCGCCAGGTGATGTATCTGCACAGTGAAGCTTGAAAAGCACTAGTCTAGGGTGGTGCCACAGGCGTGGGTGAATGAGGTAGAACAGAGGACAAGGACAGGAAGCTCAAGAACCCGGGAGTCCAGGGTAATGGATGTGCTATCTATGTGGGTGTTGACAGCGTCAGGAATGACGACTGCCATGTGGTGGAGAGAAAGTCAACAAATCTTCAGTGTGCGTGGGGGAGTGGCCAAGAGGAAAGGAGAGAGTTGCTACCAGGAGGAGCATCTAAAGCAGGTGCTGCAAAAGCGCTGGGGTCGGAGAAACACCTGCGTGCAGCGCGTGGCAGCGGCCCCGCTTTCCAGGCTTGTCCGTAAAGAGTTTGGCTTTTGCTACCTGTCTAGCAACCCACAATGCCTCGCACCAGCCGCCTCGCCTCAGGAGCCCTGCCAAGAGTGGTAACGGGCTCTGCCCCAAAGGTTTTGAGTGACTCCTCAAACCAGAGTCGGTGAGTGAACTGCGCGTTTGCGGCCGCAAATCCATAGCCTTCACAGAGGCTGAAGGGGCAGTGCCACGGACTTCTGAATATAACAACTTCACATGAATTTGCACCGTGTGGATGAAAGGCTCTTGGTGCTACAGCCAGGAGTCAGTGCTGTGCCTCTGAGGTGGGAGAGCCAACTTCAGGACACTGGTCCACAAGAGACCTCTCAGCTCCATGTAATATCAAACGGCAAAAATCTCCCAGAGATCTCCATCTCAACACCAACACCCAGCTTCACTCAATGACCAGCAAGCTACAGTGCTGGACACCCTATGCCAAACAACTAGCAAGACAGGAACACAACCCCACCCATTAGCAGAGAGGCTGCCTAAAATCATAATAAGTCCACAGACACCCCAAAACACACCACCAGACCTGGACCTGCCCACCAGAAAGACAAGATCCAGCCTTATCCACCAGAACACAGGCACTAGTCCCCTCCACCAGAAAGCCTACACAACCCACTGAACCAACTTTAGCCACTGGGGACAGACACCAAAAACAATGGGAACTACGAACCTGCAGCCAGCAAAAAGGAGACCCCTAACACAGTAAGATAAGCAAAATGAGAAGACAGAAAAACACACAGCAGATGAAGGAGCAAGATAAAAACCCACCAGACCTAACAAATGAAGAGGAAATAGGCAGTCTACCTGAAAAAGAATTCAGAATAATGATAGTAAAAATGACCCAAAATCTTGGAAATAGAATAGAGAAAATGCAAGAAACGTTTAACAAGGACCTAGAAGAACTAAAGATGAAACAACCAACGATGAACAACACAATAAAAGAAATTAAAAATACTCTAGATGGGATCAACAGCAGAATAACTGAGGCAGAAGAACGGATAAGTGACCTGGAAGATAAAATAGCGGAAATAACTACTGCAGAGCAGAATAAAGAAAAAATAATGAAAAGAACTGAGGACAGTCTCAGACACCTCTGGGACAACATTAAATGCACCAATATTTGAATTATAGGGGTCCCAGAAGAAGAAGAGAAAAAGAAAGGGACTGAGAAAATATTTGAAGAGATTATAGTTGAAAACTTCCCTAATAGGGGAAAGGAAATATTTAATCAAGTCCAGGAAGCACAGAGAGCCCCATACAGGATAAATCCAAGGAGAAACATGCCAAGACACATATTAATCAAACTGTCAAAAATTAAATACAAAGAAAACATATTAAAAGCAGCAAGGGAAAAACAACAAATAACACACAAGGGAATCCCCATAAGGTTAACAGCTGATCTTTCAGGAGAAACTCTGCAAGCCAGAAGGGACTGTCAGGATATATTGAAAGTGATGAAAGGGAAAAGCCCAAAACCAAGATTACTCTACCCAGCAAGGATCTCATTCAGATTTGATGGAGAAATTAAAACCTTTACAGACAAGCAAAAGCTGAGAGAGTTCAGGACCACCAAACCAGCTTTACAACAAATGCTAAAGGATCTTCTCTAGGCAAGAAACACAAGAGAAGGAAAAGACCTAATATAATAAACCCAAAACAATTAAGAAAATGGGAAAAGGAACATCCATATCGATAATTACCTTAAATGTAAATGGATTAAATGCTCCCAACAAAAGACACAGACTGGCTGAATGGATACTAAAACAAGACCCATATATATGGTGTCTACAACAAGAGACCTACTTCAGACATAGAGACACATACAGACTGAAAGTGAGGGGGTGGAAAACGGTATTCCATGCAAATGAAAACCAAAAGAAAGCTGGAGTAGCAATTCTCATATCAGACAAAATAGACTTTAAAATAAAGACTATTACACCAGACAAAGAAGGACACTACATAATGATCAAGGGATCGATCAAAGAAGAAGATATAACAATTGTAAATATTTATGCACCCAACATAGGAGCACCTCAATACATAAGGCAAATACTAACAGCCATAAAAGAGGAAATTGACAGTAACACATTCATACTAGGGGACTTTAACACCCCACTTTCACCAATGGACAGATCATCCAAAATGAATATAAATAAGGAAACACAAGCTTTAAATGATAAGTTAAACAAGATGGACTTAATTGATATATATAGGACATTCCATCCAAAAACAACAGAATACACATTTTGCTCAAGTGCTCATAGAACATTCTCCAGGATAGATAATATCTTGTGTTACAAATCAAACCTTGGTAAATTTAAGAAAATTGAAACTGTATAAAGTATCTTTTCCTACCACAACGCTATGAGACTAGATAACAATTACAGGAAAAGATCTGTAAAAACTACAAACACATGGAGGCTAAACAATACACTACTTAATAACGAAGTGATCACTGAAGAAATCAAAGAGGAAATAAAAAAATACCTAGAAACAAATGACAATGGAGACACAACGACTCAAAATCTATGGGATGCAGCAAAAGCAGTTCTAAGAGGGAAGTTTATAGCAATACAATCCTACCATAAGAAACAGGAAACATCTCAAATAAACAACCTAACCTTGCACCTAAAGCAATTAGAGAAAGAAGAACAAAAAAACCCCAAAGTTAGCAGAAGGAAAGAAGTCATGAAGATCAGATCAGAAATAAATGAAGAAGAAATGAAGGAAACGATAGCAAAGATCAATAAAACTAAAAGCTGGTTCTTTGAGAAGATAAACAAAATTGATAAACCATTAGCCAGACTCATCAAGAAAAAAAGGGAGAAGACTCAAATCAATACAATTAGAAATGAAAAAGGAAAAGTAACAACTGATACTGCAGAAATACAAAAGATCATGAGAGATTACTACCAGCAACTCTATGCCAATAAAATGGACAACCTGGAAGAAATGGACAAATTCCTAGAAATGCACAACCTGCCAGGACTGAATCACGAAGAAAGAGAAAATATGAACAGACCAATCACAAGCACTGAAATTGAAACTGTGATTAAAAATCTTCCAACAAACAAAAGCCCAGGACCAGATGGCTTCACAGGCGAATTCTATCAAACTTTTAGAGAAGAGCTAACACCTATCCTTCTCAAACTCTTCCAAAATATAGCAGCAGGAGGAACACTCCCAAACTCATTCCACGAGGCCACCATCACCCTGATACCAACACGAGACAAGGATGTCACAAAGAAAGAAAACTACAGGCCAATAGCACAGATGAACATAGATGCAAAAATCCTCAACAAAATACTAGCAAACAGAATCCAACAGCACATTAAAAGGATCATACACCATGATCAAGTGGGGTTTATTCCAGGAATGCAAGGATTCTTCAGTATATGCAAATCAATCAATGTGATACACATATTAACAAACTGAAGGAGAAAAACCATATGGTCATCTCAATAGATGCAGAGAAAGCTTTTGACAAAATTCAACACCCATTTATGATAAAAACCCTCCAGAAAGTAGACATAGAGGGAAACTTTTCAACATAATAAAGGCCATATATGACAAACCCACAGCCAACATCGTCCTCAATGGTGAAAAACTGAAAGCATTTCCACTAAGATCAGGAACAAGACAAGGTTGCCCACTCTCACCACTCTTATTCAACATAGTTTTGGAAATTTTAGCCAAGCAATCAGAGAAGAAAAGGAAATAAAAGGAATCCAAATTGGAAAAGAAGAAGTAAAGCTGTCACTGTTTGCAGATGACATGATACTATACATAGAGAATCCTAAAGATGCTACCAGAAAACTACTAGAGCTAATCAATGAATTTGGTAAAGTTGCAGGATACAAAATTAATGCACAGAAATCTCTGGCATTCCTATACACTAATGATGAAAAATCTGAAAGTGAAATCAAGAAAACACTCCCATTTACCATTGCAACAAGAAGAATAAAATACCTAGGAATCAACCTACCTAAGGAGACAAAAGACCTGTATGCAGAAAATTATAAGATACTGATGAAAGAAATTAAAGAGGATACAAATAGATGGGGAGATATACCATGTTCTTGGATTGGAAGAATCAGTATTGTGAAAATGACTCTACTACCCAAAGCAATCTACAGATTCAATGCAATCCCTATCAAACTACCACTGGCATTTTTCACAGAACTAGAACAAAAAATTTCACAATTTGTATGGAAACACAAAAGACCCCAAATAGCCAAAGCAATCTTGAGATCGAAAAACGGAGCTTGAGGAATCAGGCTCCCTGGCTTCAGACTATACTACAAAGTGACAGTAATCAAGACAGTATGGTACTGGCACAAAAACAGAAATACAGATCAATGGAACAGGATAGAAATCCCAGAGATGAACCCACGTACATACGGTCACCTTTTCTTTGATAAAGGAGGCAGGAATGTACAGTGGAGAAAGGACAGCCTCTTCAATAAGTGGTGCTGGGAAAACTGGTCAGGTACATGTAAAAGTATGAGATTAGATCACTCCCTAACACCATACACAAAAATAAACTCAAAATGGATTAAAGACCAAATGTAAGGCCAGAAACTATCAAACTCTTAGAGGAAAACATAGGCAGAACACTCTATGACATAAATCACAGCAAGATCCTTTTTGACCCACCTCCTAGAGAAATGGAAGTAAAAACAGAAATAATCAAATGGGACCTAATGAAACTTCAAAGCTCTTGCACAGCAACGGAAGCCATAAACAAGACCAAAAGACAACCCTCAGAATGGAAGAAAATATTTGCAAATGAAGCAACTGACAGAGGATTAATCTCCAAAATTTATAAGCTGCTCATGCAGCTCAATAACAAACAAACAACCCAATCCAAAAATGGGCAGAAGACCTAAATAGACATTTCTCCAAAGAAGATATACAGACTGCCAACAAATACATGAAAGCATGCTCAACATCATTAATCATTAGAGAAATGCAAATCAAAACTACAATGAGATATCATCTCACACTGGTCAGAATGGCCATCATCAAAAAATCTAGAAACAATAAATGCTGGAGAGGGTGTGGAGAAAAGGGAACCGTCTTGCACTGCTGGTGGGAATGTGAGTTGGTACAGCCACTATGGAGAACAGTACGGAGGTTCCTTAAAAAACTACATATAGAACTACCATATGACCCAGCAATCCCATTACTGGGCATATACCCTGAGAAAACCATAATTCAAAAAGAGTCATGTACCAAAATGTTCACTGCAGCTCTATTTACAATAGCCCGGAGATGAAAACAACCTAAGTGTCCATCATTGTATGAATGAATAAAGAAGATGTGGCACATATATACAATGGAATATTACTCAGCCATAAAAAGAAACGAAATTGAGCTATTTGTAATGAGGTGGACGGACCTAGAGTCTGTCATACAGAGAGAAGTAAGTCAGAAGGAGAAAGACAAATACTGTATGCTGGCACATATATATGGAATTTCAGGGAAAAAAATGTCATGAAGAACCTAGGGGTAAGACAGGAATAAAGACACAGACCTACTAGAGAATGGACTTGAGGATATGGGGAGGGGGAAGGGTAAGTTGTGACAAAGTGAGAGAGTGGCATGGACATATATACACTACCAAACGTAAAATAGATAGCTAGTGGGAAGCAGCCGCACAGCACAGGGAGATCAGCTCGGTGCTTTGTGAACACCTAGAGGGGTGGGATAGGGAGGGTGGGAGGGAGGGAGACGCATGAGGGAGTAGATGTGGGAACATATGTATATGTATAACTGATTCACTTTGTTATAAAGCAGAAACACACCATTGTAAAGCAATTATACTCCAATAAAGATGTTTAAAAAAAAAAGTGCTGGGGTCTTTTAAGGAGCAAGGAGAGAGAAACACTGGTCTGGGAGCAGAAACCAGGAGAAGAAGGACCCCAGCAACTGCTGTAGTGAGAAGGTAATTGAGGTGTGTGAGTGGAAAACACATAAGAAAGCTTCCAGAAAAGCAGGATCCTCAGAGGCAGCCCGCTTAGGTTACTAAATGTAACACTAACACAACATCTGACCCATAGCTGTCAAAGCGCCAAAAGTATCAAAGTGGGGCAGGTTTTGTGTTTTTGGGTTCTCCTGACAATTCAAACACACTGTGCAAATATCTGCATCTCTAAACATGACACGCTTTAAAAGCATGCCAAAGTTTATTTAAATAATTTGCTAGTGGATAGGAGATAGTAATATATGCATACAACTTCAAAAGCACGGATAAAAGTGTCTTTCTAATTTCTTAAATGAAGATACCTAAACTCTTCACACAATAAGTCTTCAAAAGTTTTTATTTTAATAAACCCTTATACGGCATTTAAAAATATTAACTTGTTGAATCCTCAGAACACCTGTATGAAGTAGGTACCATTCTACCCCCACTTTACAGTTGAGTAAACTGAAGCCCAGAGAAGTTTAGGTAAGTTCCTCAGGATCTCACAGCTGGTAGACAGCAGAGCTGGGATTCAGAGCCAGTCCATGGAGCTCCAGGTTCTGTGCTATAACCACCATGTTGCTTCTCTTTAACTCAATACAGATAAGTTTCTTCAAAAAAGATCGGAGACTCACTGGACATAAGAAACCTTCAGCAAATTGTATTTATTTTCAAGGCAGACTTATTCCAACGTCTTTCCAGACAGATAAGAAATCAATCCTATATTTAAAGAGCCTTCAAGAGGCCATGCCATTACTTTCCTTGATAACTGATTCCAATGTCGGATACCTGCGACTGCCACGGTATTCTTCAACTTAACCTGGAACACTGCTGCTGCAATGTAAGCATATTTCCCCTTTGCAGTTCTCTGAAGATCAGCCTGGTAGGCTCTGAAATTTTAAATCCATCCCATTTCAGGGCCACCCCCCCTTGCCCTTTTTTCCTTGCACATCCTAGAAATTTCCCGTGCTGAATCATTACATTCATTATTACGTCCAAAATGCCCTAACTGCGATTCCCTTGCTAATCTGCTCTTAACTTGGAGCATTAGAAGCCAGGGACATCAAAGGTGTTGTGACCGAGTGTCCTTATGTGACTTGAGTGCAAATTACCTCCGTGGGGAGGCTTTGAGGACAAGCACGTGTCACCAAGGAGGTGTGCTGTTCTTGGGTCTCACTCTCAATAAACACAACCCAGAGGTTCTGGCTACATATACACAGAGGATCCAAAACTGCAATGACATTCTTACAAATCACCTCCACCTGTGTCATTCGCTAGAGATAAGAAAAGCGTTATCACAAGAAATCAATGATAAGAATTCACTAGTATATTCAAAATAAACAAGGACCTACTATAGAGCACGGGGAACTATATTCAGTATCTTGTATAACCGAATGGAAAAGAATCTAAAAAAAGAGATATATATATATATATATATACACATATATATATATATATATATTTCTGAATATATATATCAGAATCACTTTGCTGCACACCTGAAACTAATATTGTGAATCAACTATACTTCAATTAAAGAAAAAAGAATTCAGTGGCTCCTATGTTCGGGTGCATTAAGTGTCTCAAGGGTTGAGAATTAATGAATGAGGAGAAGAAAGCAAATGTGTACAATGATCTGCCTACGTGGATTTAACCTACACCAATGACAGGCCGAAAGTGTGTACGGGGGCCTTAAATCTACAATGCAGATTCAGAATCCCTAAAATGCCTTTTAAAAATCCACCTTGGCTATCATAGAAACAAGTAAAGTGAATTTAGCATGAGCACCGTTGCAGGACGTTTATCTGCACATGGCAACAACCTACTTACAAACACTGGGAGCTTCCCTTCCTTGCTTCTTCTGTGCCTCTATCAACATTTGGGTAAACTCCTTGAACATAACAGAATAATCCAAAGCTGCTAAAGCCTGCGCTGCGAACCCCTCCCAGACAGCCAACAAAGCCAGCTAACAAGTTCGCAATGCACAGTGGTCTTCGGGATCAGTCAGTGTGGATTCAACCAAAGTCAGACCACCTTAACTTTCTGAGTTACAGACTGTCTAGCTCCATCTTTAGGATAATCTGCATTTTAATACATCAAGAAGCCTTTTTTAACCTAATCACCCACATGATATTGTAATAACACAGGCTACTATAGATCTGATTTTCTACTTCATGTATATTTGAATTTTATACATAAAGAGCAGAACTTGTTCATCCCCCAAGAACCAATGATCACCCCCTTGAAGGTGCCATCACCCCTACTGAGGGTGTACGGGATAATGATGTCTGTTTTCCAGGGTTGTTAAGCAAAGAGTTAATGAGCATGACTGGGCACCAGGCATCGTCAAGATCTTTCTCTTACGGTGCTGACGTCTTAGTAGTTAATCTATGTATAAGCACCTTTCCCTGAGAACATGGGAACTATTATTCTTTATCATAACGCATCCCTGTACCACATGTAGCTAGACTGGGCTAAATAATGTAAATGGAGCAACAAAACTTGATCAATGTACTGAGAACCCATCTCTAGAGCTCCTACTGACAGCCTCTAAACCGTCACAGAGCACAAAGCACAGTATTGGAGCTGGGAGGGACTGAACTGGTGAGTTTGCCCATGAGTAAATCAGATCTCTTTTTGATGTGTATTTTTTTTTTAACCTCAGTTCTCAGGAAGGAGGCCCTGAATGGAGCTTCAAGCATATTTAGGTATTGATAGGTAGTATGTCCAGCTAAAATCCTTATAAAAATGTATACACCCTTTTGAATTTGTGAAAATTTAAGGAAAAGCAAAACATACTCTACCACTGTGCCTTAACATAATTCAAGATGAATTTTTTAAAAACTCCTTTAATGCAAAAGAGACTATTATTATTTAATGCAATAATATTTAACGCAAAAGAGACTGTTAAACATTTAGAAGTGGCTATGGGACAAGCTTTATTGCTTTTTCCATTTCTTCTACTAGCTGAACTTTTCAATAAAGTTATGGAATCAAATCACAGTAGCTCTTTTAAAGAGACGACAGTGTACATATAGCCATATACAATCATTTGATGGGCATAACCAAAGGGATGTGACCCTTTCCTTTTTTTCCCTGTAAATCAAAGTTCAGGGTTAGTTCTTCCTGACTGAGGATAATAAGAAAATCCTTGTTTTCCAGTTATTTTTAGGAAAAAAGCATTATTTGCTAAGTTTTACAGAGGCTGAATAAGCAGACTGAAGACTCATCCTCAGAGCATGGCAAGTCCTTCCGTCCCTTTGTGAAATAAAGCACAACTCTGTCCTGAGGAGTCAACAGACAGAACTACTGCTATCAGGACAATGAAGAGTGAAGGTGGCATCAGATAGGAAAGGGACCCTGTGACAGGTCTGAAGCAGATGCTATTGTTAGAGAGAAAATACAGTCTAGCTCTGGAATTTGTCTCATCGAGCTGCCAATGGTGTGCAAGCAGCAGGGGTAGAAAGAGAATGACAAATGCTCGGGACAGGTGGCCCAGGGATACACGTGGACCAACTTCCCCCGCTTCCTACAGCTCTAGAGGAGAGAGTTCAACCCTGCACTTGGCCACACTTGTGTCCCCAGTTCAGCCGTCCCTTCAAATATTTTTGAAAATAAGTGTTTTACCACCAGATTTTCTTCTTTTAGCCTCAGCTGCGCTGCAAGTCAAGGTGACCTCAAGCAGAAATCATGTGCTCATCAGGCAAGTAAAAGGCAGAACTTGAAAGGGCTGCTGACTGGTGGGCAGGATGGAGGACGAGGGCGATCAGCATTGGCTCCTTCCCCCTGCTTGCTGAGCCACCTCTTCATCTCTGTGGCACTCAAACATCCCCAAGGCTAGGTACGGGGCACAACTTTTTGTTTATTTGTTTTTCAGTGTGTGTCAAAACCTTAAATTCTGTGAGGTCTGAGATAGGAGGTAGGGATGCAGCACCTGTCTCCCGCTTCTTACCCAGAAGCAAAAGAGCTTATCATCCTCCAAACTGCTCTCCAACACGTTCTACTGATTTGTCAGCTATTTATGGAGTAGGTACAGTGTGCCTAGCACTGGGCAAGGCCTACTGATTCACCCACAGAGGAGTGAGAAGAATGTAAGGAACCTGTCGCCCTTCTCAACCTGGCCCTGGACGAGACCCTGGCACGGCACGGGCCGTCATATGTAGCTGACGGGTGGATAATTGAAGCAATGCGTGAAAGAGAAATAAGTGTCTCAGAGAGCTCACGGTCTGATGGGTCCAACATGAATAGCCATAGCAGTATCATCCCAGGTAGAAGATGAGGAGAGATGCTTAAGAAGCTTAGAGACGAAAACGTTTTAGAAGCTTTGAAGAGAGAAACACAATGCATCTTAAACTCTGTATTCAAATGGTATTTCACTATAAATATTTAATTAAAATACTCCAAACATCATCAAATAGAAACAACCCCATATTTGTATCAAATAAACTTTGTTGCTAGGAAACAAGGTGTCAGCATAGCATGAGTCTTACTTCTTGCTCTAGTGGGATTCAAGAAGGCGGGGATGGAGGGGCGGCAGGGGGCTGGGAAGGAGATGACACCAGGAAACTCAGATTTAGCCAGCTAGTAAAGGCACTAAAATTGTTTTATCAAATTTTAGTATATTTAAAAATAGAATAAGTTGGTCCGAGGATAGAATAGTTTTTTGTTTTTTTTTCAGGAGTTGATAAGGATATCCTTTGAGGTTCCAAGCATGGCTTGAATGACCCTTTGTTTGGTTGGCAGGATTTAAGAATTAAATTAATAGTTGGCAAGATAAACTTGAAAGTCCCTCCCGTCCCTCAAATTCCAAAATCCTGTGACTCTGACACATAGATGTGTACATTTTTGGATTGTTGGTATATGTCACTCAGAATTAGGAAGGTGGGACCCTTCAGACGTGTGCAAGAACCAGAGCATATTCATTCCTAGCTGAATGTCCTAAGGAGTTGTCATGTGAATCCGAGGTTGTAATATTTTGAGATCTATGCAGAGTTTGTAACACGACAGTAAAGCTCCTTATTCATACCTAGGCCTTGGGTAGAACAGATTGCATTATCTTTCACTTACTGAATTTAGATTATTGTCATTTCTCCACCAAGCTTGCTTTCCACCCGTAGCTTTAACTTCCATTTCACAGAGACCAAAGGTCATCTGATCAGAATTCCCTTAATTTTCCTTTCTTTGAGGCTTAACTTCTTTTCCCCTCTTCCCTTATTTCCATCTCTTTAGTTGAAGACCAGGCTGGTCTTAACCACCTTATTCTCTTCTTTCGACACCTTTTTGGCATCTCCAAAAAAAACCCCATCATTGCTTCTTCAACTTTCTCCTCCTGTATTCAGTGTATCTTTAAATCCCCACAACATTCACCACTTCACACACGTTAGAACCTCAGATTGTTCTCCCAGCCTTCTCCCTGACCCCCACACATCACTGGGTACCACCTTCTCAGCACCTGGCACAGGGAAGAATATGGTCTCTTAGTCCGGGCCCCTTGCTTCTGGCCTAGATTCCGTGATAGGCTCTTGGCTGGTTTTCCTGTTCCCAGAGCCCTTTACAACAGGCTGCCAGGGTTTTCCTACTAAAGTGCAGGCGGCGTTTACATTACTCAGATACCTAAACATGTCAGGCCCTCTCCAGTGTCTCCAGCAGAGTTTCTGAAAGTGTAAGATGTAGGCAGTGACACAGGCCAAAGTTTTAGGAGGTACTTGAGATGAATTTCACTAGCACAGAGACTCGGGATTCAGGAATATCATTTTAATCATTTACTTCCATTTGGATCTTCTTGTGATCCTTTCCATATGTCTAAGAAAAAGCATCAGTTAGCGTCAGTAAGTCAAGATCAGGCCTCAGACATTTGCCGATCTCTTTTTAACAAGCCTATAGGCTCAGCTCAGAGCAGTAGTGAAGGAACAGTGTCAAATTAGAATTTCATAACTGTATTGAGTTTTCTGGACTCATTTAGAGCAAGTAATATGGGTTTACTATTGACCGTAGTGATAGTAAATTTCCTTTTAAAGTAAAGGCACTCAAGAAAAATAAATGCCGATTTAGTAAAGGTTCTCATAAAAAATAATACAGGGGACACAGCACTACAAAGGAGGTATAAAGGAACAGAGCTATAGACGAAAATCCAGACTCCTCACTCTCCTGTGCCTCAGACCCAAATGGGCTTAATCTCCAACCACAGCCCTTCTTCATAAATCCTCTGCTGTGGACTCAGAGGCCTCTCTGCCCTGTACTTCCCCTGCTCCGTACCCTTATTTATGCTGTTCTTTCCATCTGCACTAGGCTTCCTCACTTTTTGACCGGCTGAAATTCTGTTTATTTTGAAGTCCCGAATCAAATGTTTTCTTCTCTGGGAAGTCTTCCCGTAAGCGTTTAACGTCTCATTTACTGATCCGTGTGCTTGTCCTTCGGCTATGGTGCTTATTTTATTCTCTCTCATGTTAGAGTTTGTTCACACATTTACCCTACTATATTGTAAATTCCTACAGGGTGAAAACTATGCCATTTATATATCTCTGCTCCCAATATAGATATTGAAAATGCCTATATATATATGTTTGTAAATGAGTAATGAGTGGGGATTTTTGATCTTATCTCATTGTCTGCTCCAGAACCCATAGGTAGCATTTTTTTTCTCTTAATAAATGAGTAGCTTTAGAAATTGGTCTTAATATAAATAAGAGTAACTCGAGCTTATTGAGCGGTAAACAACCTATGAAACACTTCCTAAGTCCCTGAAGAGAATAGATTTTTATTAGTCTCCTCATTTAAACTCATATGATTCTGGCTTTTTTTTTTTTTTTTGCCTGTTTGTTTTGTGTGTGTGTGTGTTGTTTTTCGGTGGGGATGAGTAGGTGCTGAGCTGTGTTCCCATCTACTTAAGTCTGGGGACTTGAAGAAAGGACCTTAAAAATTAGAATCAACCACTTATTCTTTTATCCAACAGCTATTTATTGATGGCTGGTGTGGTTCCAGGTTCTATGCTTGGTACCAGGCACACAGAGAATCAAAGCCACCATTCTGCCCTGGAGGAGCTGAGCTGTGATCAGTTACACCACACACTCCGTGAAAACAGGGACACAAGCCTTGCTGCTTTGCTTCAGGTGACTAGCAACTGACAGTAAATGAACTTACTGGACACCAGCTTTGTGTGCCAGCTCGTGTGCCGGGTACTGGGGATGTGTGTACTTCTCTGTTTCAACTGTATTTGCCACAGTGTATGATTTGTGACTTTCACCCCCTAAGACAGTATCTGGCCAATCAATAATAATAAGCTCCATTATTTTTAAATAATGGACTCGTAGAACCACGGACTCTTAACGATTATAAAAGCGCTAATCATTTGCCTGGCAAGATGCCAACTGGCCTTAGCACTTGCTTTCTGAACCATTCCAGTCAGTTCTGTGCCAATCATCTATAAGTCTCTGATGATGGCCCATCTCATGACGCTCACGTCTGCTCAGAGAAAAGAGCTTATGCCTGTGCCCAAAGCAACCTCCAGGGGCCGACACAGTCAGGCTTAGTGACTTGGCCTCATCACCACGGAGGCCACAATGACAAGAAGGACCGACCTCACACCGATCCGAAGGGTACTGAAAAGATGGTACTCAGATTATATGTATATAATTTGATGATGATTATTATTTTGCGAAGACTCAGCCATTCCTGGTTCTTAAGAGTCTTGCACACACACAGCCTGTTTCTATGCTTTATGGAAGACTAAGACACATCTAAACAATCTCCTTAATATGGAGATGCCAACTGGAGCAGCAAGAGCTCTCCTTCTGATTGAGTCATGCTTTCCCGTCGTGCCCAGTCGTGATTTTAGAAAAGACTCATTAGCAGAATGGAATGGTTTTAGTAGACTGCCAGTGACTAAATACTGATAATGAAAAACTGGGAAGCATACAGGTGGTTCAAACACTGTGCTGTCTTTCAAAACATACCAAGAAAATTAATTTCAATTTGAATAAAAGTGGACAAATTACAGATACTTATTTTAAAATGCAATCTACCTTAACAAGACTTAACCCACATGTTGGCTTTTTTTCTTTTCTCTTCTTTTTTTACAATTTCACCTACATAGGCTGGTTGACTAGTAACCATAAAGGATTTCTTCCTTTGCAAGAAAGACAGTCTATAAAAAGGAAATGTAATATATGCTTAAATCAGAACATCCAAGGCTATGTGCAAAATAGATTGGAAAGTGCTTAAGAAAACTTAAGGCTGTATTGGAAAGGTACAAAAATCTGCAGCATTCAAAAAATAAACTTGTTTGGAGAAAGAAGCGTGTTGCAATTTTTAGTCACATCCCACCTATCTGTCTTCAGAATGTGAAAAAAACTGCCCATCAAAAACACTGGGTAAGGAAGAGGAACATTATTTTTACCTAGCTTGAAAACTGCTATGAAAAGATAGTCCTCTGGGGCCAGAGCAGGTGCAGCCAAAACAAGATAGATCTACAGCCACTGTGAAGGATCACATGGAATGAGGAGGTGGGGAGAGGGGAAGTGTGATTTGACACTAATATGAAATTCTTGTCAGGCTAAAATGCCATTAAAGTTCTGGATATCCTATAAAACCCGTTTTGTGAATGCTTTCTTAATTTAATATAAAAATGTTATCACAACCATGATATTGTCCCAGATAGCTGGTATCTTAGCCAAATTATAGCTTCTTCCTTTACATTCTCCTGAGAAATGCATATGATATTTAGGGAAAAGAGAAATAGCTTAAGAGAAATAGCAAGCAAACCTCATGAGAGGGCTTAGAAGAGATTCGTATAAGAAAGTCAAATGGGAAGACCCATGTTAAGTACCATCAGCTGACTTGATAGAACCAGTCCTGCATTTGGAAGCAGAGACTGTAAAACAAGGGCAATCATGGTTTGTTATGATGATCCTCCATTATATAACAGAATAAAGACTGTTTGACTCTTAAAGGTGCCAACAGTAGGCAGCATGGAGCCACTGCTGGACCCACGGCTCAGTTTACACGTTGTGGAGAACAGTACTGCAAGAAGACTTTAGATGATTTTCTTAGGCAAAGGAAAGTCATTATGCCAAGGACCACATTTTAACAGCGTCAATTCTAAGTCTGTCTCAAGATCCACTCCTCCACAATGGCCAGATTAGATTTCTTAATGACTCAGTGTTTCTACTGATGTTACCCAAGGTCAGTGAAGTCAAAACCCAGGAGACTAGACCCCATGACAAATCAAAGGACTTCTTTCACATCTTGCTGCCTTATCTTAAGGTGGACACTGGAGGTAGTTTTTTTTTTTTTAACGTACATTAAAAATAAACTATGCTGGCATCTACCTAGTACTGGTCAATATAGCTTGGGTCACTGACTAACAGCTCTATGATACTGGTATCTAATACTTGAGCCAATGTCAATGTTTGATCCTTGGTCACCAGAAGTAGTTTATAGTTAGTCCTAAATATTTTATAAAGATTATTTGAAAAAAAAAACCTTCCTGATTTAAGCTGTGGCAAATATAAATTCATTGTCTGAACCTCAAAGTAAAATTAGAAAAGTCCTTTGTAATTGATACTATCACATTGTGCTTGAAACAAACTTGACAAAAATGATGTTTCTTTAAGATTGGGGGTCAGTAAACTTGTTCTGTAAAATGCTAGATAGTAAATATTTTAGGCTTCACAGACCACATATGGTCTCTTTCATACAATATTCCCCAACCAGTGATTTCAAAAGGTAAAAACTGTTCTTATTGTGGTCTGTTTGAAAACAAGCATGGGTGAAATCTGACTCATGGGCCACAGTTTACAAAGCCCTGCTTTAATTATCTCAGGATCCTGAAAAGAATATTTTCATTTCCTCCATTCAACCTAATATTTGTCGCTCTAACAACTGGTCAGTAAGAACCACCAATTAAGACAAAGACTAATCCAGATAAGACCTCTAATAAAAAGTAAAACTGGTTAAAGGGTCATGAAAAAAATCTCCTGCTATCTTTCAAAGAGCCTACTTGGACTTGTTAAGTAAGCACAGCACTGAAGGATGTGATGTGATCGTACGAGGAAGTGAATCCTGGTCGTTTAAAACTCATGAGGCTTTTTATCCAGAAGGCTGTGGTCAGGATTCTGGGAAGTTCTGCAGACCAAGGGGAGCAGTACTTGCTGTGTACATTCCTCACAGGAGTAGTGCTAGGTTATCTATTACTGTTCAGGAGGCTTTCAGGAAGTACCTGTGACATGAAACACACTGCAGGACTGAAGTTGAGTGGCACAGGGGACAACACCAGTGATCTTAGAACATGGGAAGCTTCGTGAGAGGAAAGGTGGAATGCTGCTTTAGGGGCACTAACTTCTGTCCCTATGGTTCTCTGCACTGTGGAGCTCCCTCACTAATGTCACCTCGGGGTGGGGTTCCCTCTGCCTTCCCCTTGCAAACCCCAGTCAGTGATCAGAGCCACACAGACGCTGAGAGCCCATAAAGCAACGCCCAAGATCAAAGACCAAGAAGCTCTGTCAGAAGTCTGTGTGCTCCCGCAGAGTCAATGGAAATACTTTCAGGCTGAACACTGAGAAGCGTTTCAAGCAGTGCTGTACCATGCCTGTCACGTTTCCCTGAGGCCTTCTGCCTGTCGGTCCAGCGCATAATGAAGGTTTCAGATTTCCAAGACCAATGTGCCTGCACTCCAAAAGTTCACCGAGTGCTACTTTTACCCCTGCTTCAAAGAAATTTTAAATTAACACAGAGCTCCTCATTAACCTCTGTTAACTTACTAAACAGTAAAACTCTAATTACTTGCCAACGAACCAGTTTCCAGAAGACGATAAAATAAAGATATAAGAATTTTTTTCCACATTTAACATACACTATTCCCATTAGTAGTATTCTTCATAATGACTCTTGTAGGGTTCAACTTTAGTACATGAAGTCACTCGTGAACTGTTACAAAACAGCCTTCTATATTTCTGACTGATGGGTACACATTTGTGTGGAACTATTTCCCTTATAGGTCCTCATGGAGCTATGACAGTGGTATTGCTCTTGACCTGACAGAATTAGATGACTTGCAGGGTCTCATCTGACCCAGATACTAAAGGTCTCTGGGCTGTAGGGCTCCAGATGGTACTAGATATCGTTTTTATCTTTGAGGAGTTGAGTTCACGTGGGCCTTTCATATCCCCATTTGTGCAGAGTGTAGAACACCAGAGACACTCAAAGAATACCTCTAAAGTAGAGAGAAGACTCATCCCCTCACCTCACCAGGATCAGATAAGAGTTTTGAGCATATTATGCCAGTGACAAATGACTACAATTGCCTTCCTGGTTCTTCCTCAAGACCACATCAAACCCGCCTATCATGGCACCTTCATTCCCTTTACCATCCAACCATGCACCATCACACCCCTACCCCAAACACCTGTTCCCTCATGAGAAATGCCAATGACCTTAGTAGGGCTAAAAGAACAGGGATCCAGATGACACAGGAGGTGAATAGTGGATGAGAAGAGGAGCAAAAGCTATCAGTATTTCAGAAATGGGGAATCTTTAAACAGGAATACAAAACCTGACAGAGTGGCCTCTCACTTCACACTGACAATCCTGAGCTTCTTAGAAACTATTAAAAAAAAAAAACTACCTTACTACTAGAAAGCACAGTAGGCAGACTACCATAATAACAGTAGTAAATCTCAGAAACTCATCCCTTTCCAGACTTAGAACGAGTCAGAAATTCTAAGGGCTGGCCACCACTAAACCAGATTAAAATTACTAACCAAAGCTGATCTTTCTGTATTGGATGCTTCATTCTGTGCTGCTTTCTAAGATACAAGCATAAAACTACCTCAAAATAATGGCAAGTGGAGATTCAGGATAATTCTCCATAGATACCTAGCCTGTCCCCAGTTTTGTTCAAAAACAGAGAGCTTATGATCACTAATATACCCAATCACATGAAATATTGGGAACCACTTCTTTATTTTTTTAAATTAATTTTTATTGGAATATAGTTGCTTTCCAATGTTGTTAGCTTCTACTGTACAGCAAAGTGAATCAGCTATATGTATACATATATCCCCTCTATTTTGGATTTCCTTCCCATTTACGTCACCACAGAGCATTGAGTAGAGTTCCCTGAGCTGTACAGAAGGTTCTCATTAGTTATCTATTTTATACATAGTATCAATAGTGTATACATGTCAATCACAATCTCCCAATTCATCCCACCCCACCCTTTCCCTTCTTGGTGTACATACGTTTGTTCTCTACGTCTGTGTCTCTATTTCTGCTTTGCAAATAAGATAATCTATACCATTTTTCTAGATTCCACATATATGCATTAATATATGATAATTGTTTTTATCTTTCTGACTTACTTCACTCTGTATGAAAGACTCTAGGTCCATCCAAGTGTCTACAAATGACCCAATTTCATTCCTTTTTTATGCCTGAGTATTATTCCACTGTATATACATACCACATCTTCTTTATCCATTCCTCTGTTGATGGACATTTAGGTTGCTTCCACGTCCTGTCTATTGCAAACAGTGCTGCAATGAACATTGGGGTGCATGTGTCTTTTTGAATTATGGTTTTCTTGGGGTATATGATCACTAGTGGGATTGCTGGATCATATGGTAGTTCTATTTTTAGTTTTTTAATGAACTTCCATACTGTTCTCCATAATGGCTCTATCAATTTACATTCCCACCAACAGTGCAAGAGGGTTCCCTTTTCTCCACACCCTCTCCAGCATTTATTGCTTGTAGATTTTTTTAATGATGGCCATTCTGACCAGTGTGAGGTGATACCTCATTGTAGTTTTGACTTGCATTTCTCTAATCATTAGTGATGTTGAGCATCTTTCCATATGTCTGTTGGCCATCTATATGTCTTCTTTGGAGAAATGTCTATTTAAGTCCTCTGCCCATTTTTAGATTTTTTTTTTTTTTTTTATATTGAACTGCATGAGCTGCTTGTATATTTTGGAGATTAATCCTTTGTCAGTTGCTTCATTTGTTGACATTTTCTCCTATTCTGAGGGCTGTCTTTTTGTCTTGTTTATGGTTTCCTTTGCTGCGCAAAAACTTCTAAGTTTCATTAGGTCTCATTTGTTTATTTTTGGTTTTATTTTCATTACTCTAGGAGGTGGGGTGAAAAAAGATCTTGCTGTGATTTTTTTCAAAGAGTGTTCTGCCTATGTTTTCCTCTAGGAGTTTTATAGTGTCTGGCCTTACATTCAGGTCTTTAATCCATTTTTAGTTTATTTTTGTGTATGGTGTTAGGGAATGTTCTAATTTCTTTCTTTTACATGTATTGATAGCTGTGCAGTTTTCTTAGCACCACTATTGAAAAGGCTGTCTTTTCTCCACTGTATACTCTTGCCTCCTTTGTCATAGATTAAGTGACCATAGGTGTGTGGGTTTATCTCTGGGCTTTCTATCCTCTTCCATTGGTCTATATTTCTGCTTTCGTGCCAGTACCATACTGTCTTGATTACAGTAGCTTTGTAGTAGAGTCTGAAGTCCGGGAGCCTGATTCTTGCAGCTCTGTTTTTCTTTCTCAAGATTGCTTTGGCTATTTGGGGTCTTTTGTGTTCCCACACAAATTGTAAAATTTTCTGTTCTAGTTCTGTGAAAGATGCCATTGGTAATTTGACAGGGTTTGTATTAAATCTGTAGATTGCTTTGGGTGGTAGAGTCATTTTCACAATATTGATTCTTCCAGTCCAAGAACATGGTATATCTCCCCATCTGTTTGTGTCATCTTTCATTTCTTTCACCAGTATCTTATAGTTTTCTGCATACAGGTCTTTTGCCTCCTTAGGTTGGTTTATTCCTAGGTATTTTATTCTTTTTGTTGCAATGGTAGGGAACCATTTCTTTAAATCAAGAAGGTTACTAAATTTAAGTTTCCACTATGTTCACTGGCAAAAGATATTTTCTGCCAATCCAACTCAAGCTGAATACTTTGAGCCTTACATTGTGGCTTTTGTACTTACAGGCCATCATTCTTACATGACGTTTCCTAAAGGTTTTAAAGCTACAACAAGAGATATCACAAAGTCTGCTAAAACTTATTTTTAAATTGCATTTTCTGTTAGAATATTAAATACAATTTGATAAACTAAAAGAGTATATTTTATGTAACACAGATAGCTTTTAGAACATGAAATCTATAAGAAGAGACATGAACACAAAGATATTAGGTACTAGTCACTCAAAAATCTTTTGCCCCTGAGCCAATGTGAAATAGAGTGTCAAATATCAATTGCCACGTCCCTGTGATTTTTACTATGATATCCTGTCACTGTGATACAAAGCGTCCTATGAAGGACAGTCAAACAAGGGTCATCTGGTCAGGTAGCCCATGGCTAGAGCATCACTCTTCCAAAGTCATGACTGTGGACTGTCATAAAATCTAGCGAGGTTACACAAAGAAGAGAGGGAGCTTGGTTTTTAACAGTCTCTACCTTCATCCCTAAAACGGGGTCAGACATGTTACAAATGTTTGCCCTTGGTCATGAAGAGAGCTGTGGATCAATTAAATCAAATTATTGCCTCAACTGGAGGAGGGGGGGAAGAATCTTAAGTATCCCTGTGGGAGGCAAGTCAGGAACATCTTCACCCTAAGTGTAAAAATGACAGATAGTGTCTGGACTTAATTTTTCATAGTACTACAATCATTAAAGCAATGTAAGAACTACAAAGGTAGTTGAGCTGAAAAACCATCTCCCTTTCTTCTTCCTCTCTTCCTGTTATTAGAAAATAGTGGTTACTAGAAAAGCAAGACTTCAGGGTAGGAAAAGGGCAGGAGGAGAAGCATATGAAGCAGCAAACTTAAAGGATTCAAGTCTCTTCAAAGAGCTCACAGACCCCTATGTGTGTGTAGGTGGCTTTCTTCTTGTATGGCTTTGGGAGACAAGGCTGATTTAGAGAAAGGCAAGTATACATGGCTTCTACATGTTCAAACAAACAGGAATGAAAATGAAAAGACAAGTCACAGAAAATATTTGCAAAACATATACCTGATAAAGAACCGGTAGCTAGAATATATAAAGAACTCTTAAAATTTAATAAGATAAATGACCCAATTTAAAAATGGGCAAAGTATTTAAATAGACATTTTGCCAAAGAAGACACACAAATGGCTAATGACCGCAGGAAAAGATGTTCATCATCATTAGTCATTAGAGAACTGTAAATTACAACCACAATAAGATACCACTTTATACTCACTAGAATGGTTATATAATTATATAAGACTACAGACACACACACACACACACACACACACACACACATATATATATATGACTGACAGTGTTATATATCCATATATATGTATATGACTGACAATGTTGTCAAAATGTGATGAAACTTGAACCCTCATATATTACTGATTGCTGGTGGGAATGTAAAATGGTGCAGCCACTCCTAAGTGTTTACCTAAGAGTAACAAAAACATATGTTCATACACAGATTTCTATACCAAAGTTCACAGTAATCCTATTCATAATAGCCCCTAACAGGGACTAAATGTGTATCAGTTGGTGAACGTATGAACAAAATGTGGCTTATCTTTACAGCAGAATACTATTCATCAGTAAAAAGGAGCAAACTATATACATACTATATAATGTGGCTGAACATTAAAATCTTTAAGCTAAGTAAAAGAATCCAGATGCAAAAATAAACTACATATTATCTGATTCCACTTCTATGAAACACTCAGAAAAGCCCATCTATGGAGACAGACAGCATATCAGTGGTCTCCTGGAACTGGAGGGAGCAGGGACTTAATGTAAATGGGAACAAGATTTTGGGGAGGGCGATGAAACTGTTTTAAAACTCAATAGTGGTGATGACTGCATAGGTGTAAACAATTACTAACAACTATTGAATTGTACAATTAAAATATGTATATAAATTACACCACAGTAAAGTTGTTCAAAAAGAAACCCACGAGCATGACAAGAATCCTCTTTTCTTTTTACACTTTAGCCAAAAATTATGGTGGAACTCTGTGTGAAGTTTTTTTATTCCTTTATTTATTCACCAAACATTTATTGAATAATGGCCATGTACTCAAAATGGCTTTGACTTCGCCACCATGCTACGTTTAAAATATTTGATGACTGGGCCTTTTCCAACATCCCTAGGAATTTGGCAGTGATCAGACTATTTATTAATCCATGGGATTCTGAATCAGGGACAAAACAGGGCTGAAAATGGCAGACTGGGGGAATTCAAGGATTGACAATCCCCTCTGTGGGGCCTCAGGAAGCATCAATAGACCAGATTCTGGTCGGGCAGGTTGGCCAGCAGGAGGGACACAGTTCATCCAGTCCCACTGAAGGGAGTCAAGCCAAGCAGCCCTCCTGTGAACAGTAGGTGCTCTATACCACAACACCAGCTCTGGGATACAATTCTAACACCCACCTCATTCCCTAACTGAATTCTCATAACACTAAGCAAGCCCACTGAACTGTACTAAGGCTATAAAAGTTTAACATTATAATAGAAGGCACATTTGTCCAAACTCTATAAATGTTCAAAATTTGTACATTTTATCACATATAAAGGCACTTTTTTGTTCTTCAATTTCTTTTGTTATTCTAGTGCTATTTTGCAATACAGTAACATTAAAAATAAATGATATAAGGGATAAGAAGATGTAGTACATATATACAATGGAATATTACTCAGCTGTAAAAAAGAATGAAATAATGCCATTTGCACCAACATGGATAGACCTAGAGGTTATCATACTAAGTGAAGTAAGACAGACAGAGATTCCACCTATCACTCATAGGTGGAATCTTAAAAAAAGATACAAATGAACTTATTTACAAAATGGAAACAGACTCACAAACTTTGAAAACAGACTTATGCTTGTCAAAGGGGAAAGGTGGCAGGGAGGGATAAACTAGGAGTTTGGATGTACACACTACTGTATATAAAATAGGTAATCAACAGGGACATACTGTAAAGCACAGGGAACTCTACTCAATATTCTGTAATAACCTATATGGGGAAAGAATCTGAAAAAGGATAGATATATGTATAACAATCATTTTGCTGTACACCCGAAACTAACACAATATTGTAAACCCACTATACTCCAATATAGAATAAAAATTACAAAGAAACGAAATTGAGCTATTTGTAATGAGGTGGATAGACCTAGAGTCTGTCATACAGAGTGAAGTAAGTCAGAAAGAGAAAGACAAATACCGTATGCTAACACATATATATGGAATTTAAGAAAAAAAAATGTCATGAGGAACCTAGCGGTAAGACAGGAATAAAGACACAGACCTACTAGACAATGGACTTGAGGATATGGGGAGGGGGAAGGGTAAGCTGTGACAAAGTGAGAGAGAGGCATGGACATATATACACTACCAAACGTAAGGTAGATAGCTAGTGGGAAGGAGCCGCATAGCACAGGGAGATCGGCTCGGTGCTTTGTGACCGCCTGGAGGGGTGGGATACGGAGGGTGGGAGGGAGATGCAAGAGGGAAGAGATATGGGAACATATGTATATGTATAACTGATTCACTTTGTTATAAAGCAGAAACTAATATACCATTGTAAAGCAATTATACTCCAATAAAGATGTAAAAATAAATAAATAAAGGATATAAACTTTAAAAAGAAACAGAACGTAGAAAATCCTTCAGGCAAGTAGGGAACACTTGAGTTTTTGCCAATCAAGCCCCATTGATGTCTAAGACATATATTAATTTTCTTAAAGACAAAATAGCTTGAATGTCAGGACCTCTACATTTAGACTTTATGTTCTTTCTTTTTATCTGGCACAGTGGTTCTGAAGCTGGAGAGAAGGAGGACGCTGCCCAGAACTGCATACACACACCCTGTGTAATGTACTATATGGATGACCTAAAGGGTTTTCCAAAATGGGAAGACTCTCAGAACCCATACTGCATAAAATCTGGACATTGGCATGGATGTCAGGATGGGAGGACTGTGATGAACCGACTAGGTCAACGAAGTTGGATTTCTAAGCTGTTCGGCTTCTCACTTTTTCTGCTTGAACATAACCATTGCTGGTATTTTCAAACTGTACTCATGGGAACAGAATCTCAAAGCATCTTGGCAACAAATATTAATCCTTATTGTTGTCTCAGGAGGTAGACCAAAAAACAAACCCTATGTACATAGGAATGAAGAGAAAATCGCGCTTGAGAGAGCACTGGCTTGCTTTCTGTAAGACTCTAACAACCAATTTATTTGGCAAACATTACATTGAGCACTGATGCTTTGCAAGGCACAGATGCATGATGAATGCTTTCAAACTGCAGACTTTTATAACTTGAAAGGGCCCATTTTAAAGTTGTGACTCATTTATGGGCCTGAAAATGCTACATCTGTATGTATGAATCAGACCCTGGAAGTATAAGTTTACAAGGTATTACATGACCATCATCCACAAATTACAAAGCCATTGATGAAACGCGTAGACTTTACCTAGCAACAGCTGAAACTTGAAGTGGTAAGAAATAATCTAATTATCCAGGATACTGTAATAAAGCAAGGTGCCAGCAGGATGCATAGTTTATGACTACTTTTACAACTACTGAAGAAACTTGACGACAAGTAACATGCTTCAAATTTAAGTAAATCAACAGGAAGTGAGGCATCTCTGGGGATCAGGGCTTGAAAAAGGGCAGGCCTTTGAGTGAGTCTCCTAAAAATGTAAGAAATAAATCATAGACGGCAGATCAAGAAAATAAGCTCGTGTTCTAAAAGTGTAGCCTCTCATTTCGCATCCCCCTACAGGTGATCCTATATAAATAATAAAAAAATAAATAAATAGAACAAATGAAACTTTCAGATCCCAGCTACCTCTCCTCCTTGAAAAACTGGCTTATATCACATTAAAAAAATAAAGCAAATGAAAACATTTTTGAAACGTGAAACTTGAAAATTAGAACTTACATCATTTAATCATCCTAAATAGTTTATCACATATTGAAACTTAAAGTTCAGTTTTATGTAAAATTGTCCTCTATATAGAGGAAGTCACAAATGTATATGATTTGAGAGTAACAGGTTCACACCTACTTATAAAATGGTAACCACAACAATGGTTAATTAATTTCCTAGATGTAAATAACTACCATTCTATAATTTGGCCTTATTGGTTCTGAGGAATAAGGGTATTCATTTTACCTTAGTATGTACAAAATTTAGATGATATTCAGGGCCCATATTCAATAGAAAATGGAGACCTAAATCAGATGTCCTCTATGAATTGGTGCTAAAAGTGTAAAAACCTGTTTAGTTACAAAATAAGATAGTCTAATCCTACAAGGACTTTCCTTAGCAAGTCCTCCTTCATAATACTGATGTCTGAAGACATAACCAATTCTTGTGCTAAAAACAGCTATTTTATATGAAATATATGCTGTATAAAGTTTCATTATGGGGCATGATTTGACATAGGATATAACATTCTATGTTATAATAAAATAAGTTTCAACTGCATTTCAGAAATCACCTTCCAAACAATTAATAAGAATGCAATGTGACCATTAGTGACAGAGTTAAGAAAAAAAGGCTAAATTGATTAATGGAAGAAATGAAGCATGCTTTTAAGACACTGAATAGTAGATTCTAAACACAAATCAAACTCCACTCCTCAGGTTGCCTTGGAAAATTAAAAAATAAATACCAAATGTGTTTCCATCTGTTTTTAGTGGTGGAAAGAATTTATTCTTAATCCGCCTAAAATGCAGTTTAGATTATTAGAAGCTATTCAAAATAAATTTCATTGTTTGCTTCTCTAATTTTCCCCCTTTGAAAAAAAAGCAAAGCATTCTTAAGTCATTTTTAGAAAATTTACTCTAACTACTGCCTATTAGTTAATGCACACAAATGCTCTTAGTTTAAAACAATGAGATGATTAAAAAGAGTGTTTTTAGCTACTAATGTCTTAACTAAAGGAATCTTTTCCAGACACAGAAACAGTGCCAGCATGTCTAGTTTATTACACATTTCTACAATGTCACTTTTCTGCTTGGTAACATTGCCAACGAAGTTCCCAGTTTGCCTTTCTTTCCCCTTCTTCCTCTCCATCCTAAAGTTGGCTCCTCTCCCACATTATAAAACTTGTAGCAAAAATAAAAAGAATATATCGAACCAAGAAACATTTCTAAAAATTCTCAAACTGTATAGAAAGTTACAACCCCTTTCTATAACCTTTGGAAACTTCAGTGTTGACATAGTACTATGTTGGCCAAATAAATGTTCTTTTCCCCTCTTGGATATTCTCAATGCACATTCGCATATTAAATGCTCTGAGAAGTAAAAAAGAAAAAAAAAAAACACTTTTCTTTATGTAATACAGCACTGGCCCATGGTATCCAGTCCTACCCCTTGTAAAACAGCTACTAACCTTCCTCCAAAACACTGTCCAGTGAAACACACTTTGGGATGAACAACTCACCTATGCCATCTTTACAGAGCCAGTGAAGCCTCAAAAAGATTAGGTCAGGATAGGGTAATTCCTAATTTTCAGGACCACAAGCTCTGGAAGTCAGACTTCTTCTAAGATATAAATGTTCCTGAAGTTTCTCCTGAACAGCCTCAGGACACACTTCCCAGGCTGCTTCAAAAGGGAGTGTTCTTTGCAGGCCTGATGTCACCTCAACACAAGGCCAGACCAGAATCAGAGAGAGAAGGGATATTGTAATCTGGTCTGGGGCAGCCTCCTTCTGACAAGTGTAGGGCACAGAAATAATGCCAGACACTTCCTGCTCTGCTTCCTCTTATCAGAGAGAGAGAGAGAGAGAGAGAGAGAGAGAGAGAGAGAGAGAGATGAAGGAAGGGAGGGAGGGAGGAAGGAAGAAGGGAGGAAGGAAGAAGGAAGGAAGGGAGGAAGGAAAGGAGGAAGGAAGGAAGGAAGGGAGGGAGGGAGGGAGGGAGGAGGGAGAAGGGAGGAAGGAAGGAAGGAAGGGAGGGAGGGAGGGAGAAGGGAGGGAGGGAGGGAAGGAAGGGAGGGAGGGAGGGAGGGAGAAAGGAAGAAGGAAGGAAGGGAGGAAGGGGGAAAGGAAGGAAGGGAGAAAGGGAGAAGGAAGGGAGGGAGGGAGGGAGAGAGGGAAAAAAGAAAAGAAAGAAAAAGAAAAGAAAAAAAGAGTTCTTATAACTTATAGGTAAATCAGAGGTACATGATCTGCCAGGGAAAGTAATACTGTCAGGAATAGATGCCTCCTATAGGATGCCCTCCTCATTATTGGATAATATTTTCCAGAAACCTCTAGATGTGCTGTGCTCAGTAGAAGGAGACAGATAGGTTTGCCAAACAAACTGCTCCAAAAAGCCATCTGCCTTTCTCTCTCTCTCAAAATCTCTCTCCTTTAAAAAATATTTTTAGAGTTATTCTAATAAACTAAGAAGAAAATTTCTGTCAGGTGTGAATCCCCTTTTATAGGGAAAGAATATTTGGACGAATCAAAGATGGACCTGGTGGAGCTCATTCAAATCCAAATTCCAAACCAAATAATTAAGTGAGTTGTGTATTATATTTAAGTATTGCAGATTTCACAAAGGAAAGGAAGGAAGGAGAGAAGGATGGATGGCCAGAAGGAAGGCCAGAGAGTAAACATCTAAGGAAATGAAAGATGCAGGCTACAGCATGTTCAAAATTAACTTGGAAAAACAAGGTAAATTTTAAAAATATCTTTGTATCTTACACATTACAGTCTAGAGATTGTGTGTAGCAAAATGGGAAGTTTAATGAAAAACAGAATGTGGAAAATCTCCTACTATCACAATGCTGGTTAATGATTTTCTTCTCAACACTTGTACAATTATAAAATGTTACCTTTGGAAGAGAAAACTTATCAATCCAGGTAGTTTTGCAATGAAGAATCCAAGGCAAAAAGAAGCAAGCTGGTTGACCCGAGGTCACCGAGCCCCTAAATTGCTCTACTGGGACTGAATCCCATGATTGTCCCAATCATGGCTGTGGGCTCTTTCCCTTCCCCAACCCATGGATTTGTTCCCTTTAGGTAACTGTTGGCTGCAGACTCTCATTCTTGATATGAAACAGACAATTTTCACTTTCTCATGCCTTTCTATATGAAGACAAGGATGATACGTCACCTAACGATCTCAGCGCGTTAAAAAGCACACATACTTTGGGATGTGAGAAGGTTTGGCACAGCTTGCCTCCGTCTTTCTGTGTTTAGGGACAATGGGTTAAAAAGCTAAGATGAACGATTTTGAAAAGAAAATGAATGACATGTGCACGATTTTGAAGCTGTGTTATTGAATTGGCCCTTGGGAAGCATATGCACTAGGGACCACCCATATAAGTGTATGTGTTATTCCATTATGCTTTTATCTCCATTGTTATGTTGTTACGCACAACATTTAAGGAAGAGTAATCTTCATAAACTAAATAGGTGTATCAACTGAGGTTTTCCATATTTATTCTTGAAACTTTATAGGTACAGCTGCTCCAGAAAATATGACAAGCCTCTAAATACCATGATTGCTAGGAAACAAAGCATTACCATAAGCAGTCTACCTTTCTTTAAAAGGAAAAACTTTAATCCCTCAAATGCCATATTTATGTAGAGAAGTTCTAAAAGAGATTCAGGTACATAATATTAAAAACTTGTCACTACAAAATTTCTCATAAAAGCAGATGGACTCACCAAACATGCTGGCCTCAGCTCCCTCCCTAGACCCCCTTAAAATGACTAGAAAACAAACAAAAAAAGCACAACCCCACAGGAGTTATGAGTGCCAATACCGTAATAAAGTAGCTAGAAAGCCAGCTGACCAGTGATAGCTTGAGAAAGGAGAATTCTAGACCAGCAGTGGGGAAAAGTCAGGAAGCAACCATATTTGCACTGAGAACCAGCAACCTTGCCCCTGCCTACACACACACACACCAAAGACTCAGGAATTCTCGGCACCAGTACCTCTATGAGAGGAGATAAATGACAGAGCTTTCAACGTGAAGACAGGTTCAAATACTGCATAAAAGCAGTTAGACATCTAGATTCCCTCTTCCACTCTGTGTAACTGGTAATGCCTTTTGCCGACCTGGAAGAAGTCTGCAAATATATTGTCTGGAGAGGTAAAACACAAGGTCTATGGGCTGACTGCAGGGCGTTAAGCACTGGAGAGAGTAAGCCTATTCCATTGCAACTAGGAAGACAAATACACATTCACATATTAACTGCTGAAACCCCTTCTTTGCCCCATCTTTCAGTTCCCAGAACACTGCCACCCAAGCATCCACTTTCATGGCAGGACAGTAAAAACACTTCCCATGAGCCGGTCGGATTGTTCAGAAAAGAATAAAAATACGTAAAGATACCGAAACCGGTGTTCCATGCACCCACCCAAATTACCCTGTAGTGAAGTCCACAGTCAACAAGTTCTAGATGTGTACAGAAAGCTTCTAATCAGGTCTTTAGTGCCTCAATCTTAAGTATGAGTGGACAGCTAAGGTTACTTAAATACTTAAAGAAAGCTTCTAAAACAGACAGAAGCCAAAAACAAACAAACAAAAAAACCCCAGAAAAATACATCTTTGGGGAAACAAAAAATATACAAAGGGAAAAATTTCAAACATTATCATTAACATCTCTAGAGAAATAAAACAGTACATCTATGAAAAAAAAGCATGATGCTAGTTTAAAAAATGGGCGTTTGAGGATCAAATATGAGACTTTGAAAATTAATACACAGTAAAGAAGAAATAAAATTCCAAAAGAAAGCGTTTGAAAGATAAATTGAAGTTAATCTCTATATATGAAGGGAAAACAGAGATGGAAGACAATACAGAAGGAAATAAGAAAAAACTAATAGAGGAGGGCCGATATCCATAAACAAAAAAACAGGAACAAGAATCATTAAATAATTCAAGAAAAGTTCCAAGAACTGAAGGAAATTAATTCCAAGATTGAACAGGCCCACTGGATTAAAACAGAATAACACCATGATATACCCTGGTGCAATTTTAGATCACTGATTCTAAAAGCTTCCAGAAAAAAAAAGGGGGGGATTAAAAAATGAGAATAGCATCAGACTACTGGACCCTGGATGCCAGAAGAAAATGAAGTCTTCAATATTCTTCGAGAAAGTGCTTTTCAATCTAGAGTTTTCTATCCAGCCCAGTGATCAATGAAGCAAGAGACAAGAATGAATGCTGCCATACCTGAAAGGTCTCAAAAAATATCTCTCTTACCCAGTACCTTTCCTCAGAAGCTACTGGAAGATGGAGTTTCCAAAATGAGTGAATAAATGAAGAAAGAGGGAGAAATGAGGTTCAAGAAAAAAGGTACTCAACATACAAACAAGGCAAAGGAAATCCCCAATACGATGGAGAAGCAGTTTACAAAGTCTCCAGAAATTCAAGTTCAAGGTGAAATGGATAGATTTTCCCCAATATATAAATCCAATATAGAAAACTGAGCAAATAAAAAGAGGCAATTATTAATTCCAGAGAAAATTTTAAAAATGTGTAGAAAAGGCAAAATGTTTATAATATACTACATAGTTCAACTACAAGTGCAGTTTGCATAGTCATAATAATGTAAATATGCAATATGGATTATTGGTGTTTACATAACTTACCGAGAAGAAAAATTACTTTTTTGGGGGGTAGATTCGGGAAAGTGTGTACATGAAAGTGAAAGAAAACTAAAACTCCAACTTTCCTAAACATCTAGATGAAAAATCTAAAGGTAGCAAATAAGCAATGCCATTTAGAAATACGGAAAGCAATTACTAAAGAAATGGCTGAAGGAATTTAAAGTGATTGCTTCTGGAAAGTAGAAATGGGTGAGGTGTGTTCTGAGTTTGCTATTTTTGCAACAATTCTCATACAGATATTTCCTTTGTTAAACTATTTGTGTGTGTGTATATGAATGTTTGATTTTCAAAAACTAAATTTAAAAATACCTAGCTACTACAAACACCAACATCCTAATATTTAACAGTTCTATAAACTCCTAAGTCATTCCTGTATGTCTATTGCTAATTTCAACTGGAATTTTCTTCACCAAGGTCACAAGAGGTTCCCCCCTCATTATGGTAGAGTTCCTCCTGTTTACATAACAAATCTATTTTTGCTTGTTTGTTAAATGGCAAGGTTAACATCACAGATGCTCTAACTGATTAACCTAGACTCACTGAACAGTTTCTGAGTTCTGAGACCGTGTCTAGGCTCTACACCACCAGAACTCTTCAGACAATAAAACAAATACACACAGTCTCTTTTCACTAACTGTTGAGAGGTCAATAAAACCAAATATACACCTATAAGCCCCTTACCGGTAATCACGTGAACACTGTTATAAATAGGCACTACAACCAACAAACCACTTTGAGACATTCCCTAAAGTTCAGACGTCTTGCATCCCCACTTTTCCACTGGATTTCTGTCTCAACAATAATCAATACTATAGCCAAAGAGGTGCCAAAATGATTCAGCATTACCGTTAAACAAATGTTTCTGATGGAAGTCTCCTATGCAATTTGTAGGTCTCCAAGTTTTGACAAGGATTATAAAGGCAGCCCTCTACTGAAAACTAATTAAATTAGAAAAGAAAATACATAATCATCAAGACATTGCTGTATGCAAGGTATCTTAAGAAAAGTTCTGTCACACTCATTTAAAAGAAGCACATTAGAGAAGCTCAGATTTTCAAGAGTGAGTCTCTACGTACCTCTAGTCTAAAATGCATTCTTTCTCCCACTTTCAAGGACACCATAAGACAAATTATGTTCTCAGGAAAAGAAACAAACTTACCTTTCACAAGCTCGGACAGTCCATGCAGCAATTATCCATAATGAGATACTAAAAACCAAGAGTACAGTTCCTGGGCATATAGTCATTAAAGTCTTCATAACAAAACGCGTATTGAAGTTTATCTTATTAAGTGCTCCAATGCTTCTAGAAGAGGCATCAGTGAAAAGTTTGCTGTGTAAAAGCATGACTCTGGCAATCAGATAGAGTCTTAAGAACATTGGTATAGATAAAATAATATCCACATCAGCAGTGGTGGTGGATGGGGCATAGGAGAAGGCAAGCCGGGCCGTCCATGTGAACGTATAATTCCCAGGTATGGGATGAATAGCACACACCAGTATTTCCAAGCAGATGAAGAAAATACGCTCATAAGTCATGGCTATTCTCCAGTCATCTGCTCCATTGTCCACCATGAACAACTGAAAGAATAAAGTAGAAAATCAGCTTCAGTATGGCATGAATGGTCCACAAGTGTTAGTGCAGATTTTTAAAATACATAACAGGTAGGTGACTTTTAGCAATCATGGCGAGCTCTAGGTCATAACTTCTAAATGCTAGCCCACACACCGCAACGGAGAGTAGCCCCCGCTCGCCGCAACTAGAGAAAGCCCGCGTGCAGCAATGAAGACCCAATGCAGCCAAAAATAAATAAAAAAATAAATTTAAAAATAATAAATAAATAAATGCTAGCCAGGTACACTATTTTAAGAAATTGGCATTGGCACAAAAGGAGAACTTTATTTTGTTAACAATTAAAATTACAAACTTGCTATACAGGAGCCGAAGATATTTTGGAGTCCATGCCCCTGGACAATCACGTTAGTGACATCATTTTAAAATAAGGGGCTTGGGCCTGTCAGTAATGTATCTCCTCCTTAGATGAAGTCAGAAGGTCTTTCCTTATAACAAGTTGCTCTCCTCTTTCAGGGTCTGGATCTAAACCTTGCACAATTCTAGCCATATTCTCAGTGAAATCTATTTACAGTGCCTCTGCAATCAGTTATACCCTATAATGCAACAATGCCTGAATGTTCTTAAAGGAAATCTTATTCTTGGCTTCTGAGAGGAAATCACAAGGGACCACAGTCAAATGTGGCAAAAACATTTCTTCCAGCTTCCTCGCTCCTGCTCTATTTTTTATCTCTTTTCTTCTGCTCTCCCATAGCTTTCCCTTGGATTATTAATTTGTTTTCCACCTTTCTTTCTCCAAAAAAGTTTCCTTTTTCCTATTTCTGTCATTCTTCACTCCACAATGAAAGAAAACGAAAAGAAAAGAAAGAAAAAGGAGATAGATAGATAGACCAACCAACCATAAAGGAACAGAAAAGAATGTTTCCTGTCTTTGCTGGTTGTTCAGTAAACAAGTCCCCCAGGCTCTAGTCCATAAACAACCAAAGGCATCTGGAAATGTGTGGTGACATTTCTGACTGCCGCAGTGACTTGTGAAGGCTACTGGCATTTAGAGCCAGGAAGCCAGCGGTGCCAAGCAGGCTGAGATTCTAAGAGTCCCACGCACAAAAAAGACCTGTCTGCCCAGAATGCCGACAGTGCTCCCCCACTGAGAAAGATGACATATTCTTTGCCTTTTGGTAAGTAGCCAACTTATGTAGAAAGCATGAGATGAAAGCAACCCAAGTGAGAACAGTGTGTTCTCAGGTAAGTGAGTCGCAAAGGAAGGTGGCTGAGCAGACCCCCAGGATGACTAGATTCTATGATCTCTGCTCCTCTGGGGTCAAAAGAGAGTCATTTTCCCACCACTTAAATGGTTACAAATTCCCATTCTAGGGTAATTATTCTGCAGGTCCTAGCTACTGCCCATGCTTTTATTCAAACACTGCCATCAGCGCTACTTTGCAAGGACAGGAATTTGAGGACAAAAATGATCACTTCTTTCTGGTACTTCAAACAGTTAGAGAATAAGCAGAATCCCTTGTCAAAATTTTAACAAATTAAGTTATGGCAACATAATGGCTGTGGGTATGCCTTTATCGTATCTTTTCATCTAGGGACCTCAAAGTGTTTGATAAATAAATGCTAACAGACAGTACAAATTAGATTTTCCAGTGTCCAATAAAGAAACAGATCCTAAATAAAGCTGCCAAGTTGGCTATATAAATATTCCTGTTCAGTTCACCACTTTCAATACCACGTTGGCATAAAGGATTTCATTAATAAAGATATACAAAAGATTGTATAGAAAAAATGGTAGACATCCTCTAAACTTTATATCAGTAAGTATTTACTGGGTACTTTATAACTCTAAAGGAATGTGACCTCAAAATCTTTTAAGGTGTTTATGTCCAAAAGAATGTATCCCTCCAACTAGTTACTTTGAGAGGCTCTGTATATTCTAGAGATGCTATCACTGCTCTCTTTGTAAATTGCTATCAGGGCCTAGTATAAGTCACGTAAGAAAAACAGTATTGTTATTTAAATCTACATTTCCATTTCTACCAAAAATGGTATTACCCAGTTTGTCTACTTTCTTCACCAAACATGGCTCTTAACGACTTGGCAAAAAATCAAATCCACCCCCAAAAGGAGTACCAAGCACGAAGACTCCGGCTGAGCACAATTCCAAGACAGGCTTTGCCCACACCATTCTGGGCAACAGCAGCTTAAGGGCAGAATGAGTACCTTCCCAGGTAAGTGGTAAAGAAATGTATAATTCTCATCTATTACTTCCAGTCTCATACCTTTCCAGGCCTGGCCCTCCTCCCATCACTTAGATAAGAGCACTTGTTCCTCTGACCTCAGGCTACTCTCTTTTTCCAGGCCCCTTTGCATTGACCCCTCTGCTCACTTCCCTAACTAGGCTGGCTCTCTCTATTCTTTACCATCACTTCAACCATTATGTCATCGGTATTCTCAGCAGCCTTCTCCTTTATATTCTGGTGGACCTGCCCTGGTAACTTTACATCTAAGACCTGCAGGTGGGCTGGGGTCACCACATGCCTGCGCCTTTAAACTCAACTGAACACTTAGCATCCCTGTGATCATGCCCCAGCCCCCTATAGCTTCTGCCCTGAAAAATCATCTTTCTCCTCTAGAGCCAATTTTGTTCCCCTGTCAGTACACTTTCCCCCAGTATCAGAAATACCTCTACTTTATACTTCAGCCACAAACTCAAGTACATCTCACCTTTTCTCCTTATTTCCCTTCTCTTTTGTTCCACCTATTTAAAGCAATGTTACACGAAAACCCAGTTCTCCTGCACTGACAGCCTAGTTCCTGTGTTTTCTCTCTCTCAGCAGAGTATACAAGCAAGTTCAAATCTGTACTGTTCATTAAAATCAAAGCAACACAAACAAACAAGGACTCCCACTGGCTCTATGTCTGCCCTAAGCGGTGTTCATTTTCTCACTTTTCTTTCATGCCTCAACACCCCCATGGGGCTTCTATCCTCATCACCCCACCAATATAGCTCTTGCTAAGGGTCACTCAAAATACCTTAATTATGAGATCTGGTCCTTCCATCTTAATTTTTATCTCACTTGATCTGATATAAATCACTCCTTCCTTCCTAAAAAAGATCTTTTCTCTTGGCTTATGTGACATATTGCTTTCTTCATCTGCTGCCATGCTGAAGAATCCATCTCAGTTTCCTTAAAAAGCACCTTCCTCCTCCCCATTCAAGTGCCCCTGCTCTACTGAGGTCCATCTCTGACTCTTCTTTCTGTACTTTCCTAGGTGATCCCTTCCCTGCCTTTTATCTCCACCACCAGATTCCTCCTACTGGAAGCCATCCTCCATCCTCCAATGACCTTCTGAAAATGTAAATTATATAATCTTGCCGTCAAGATTAAAACCATTCCAAGCCCCCCATTCGGCAATCTGGTTTTGCCTATCTATTCAATCTCATTGCCCATTACTCTTCTTACATTTTCCTCTGGTTGCAGATTTCAAAACATACTACCTTAATTGTGCCTCTATGTCCTCGTACATTCTGTCTTAAGGACTGGAAAGTCTTTCCACCTAGCAAATTCTTATTCCTTTAAGACCAATTCCACAGCCTCCTCCTTTGGGACACTGTCCAGGCCCCAGACAAATCTGCAAAACTCTCCCCTTTGTTACACCATGATCCCTGTATGTGCCTCTTATTGATGCTGCCACAGAGGACAATAGGATTTTTTTGTCAGACTGTCACCCCTACTTGTCTGTGAGGCTCCTTGAGGACGTGATCCACATCTACCTAGTAGAGAATAATAAACACCTGGAAAATGAACTACCTTGATATTTCTCAGTTAATATTGATTAATCACTGGACAGGTCCTAACACTAATGATACATGCTCATGGGAGATGAGAATACTAATGCAGAACATAAGTGAAATAAATCTATAACATTTTCCAAATTGATACAGAACACATCCTATTAAATGTTCAGGCACTGCAGCAGCATAATTGTGCAATTCCATAACAAGTTCAGTAACATCCCCAGAGAAAATTTCTATCATGTAGTTGCTTTCTACTATCAGGGGTTTAATCAACACCTAAAATGATTTTAATTCTTGGTTTTATCACAGCACATACTTCAATGCCAAAGTTAAGAAAGAAATATTTCCTCTACTCTTCACATAATCCCCACCCTTAATGGCTGCTTACTCCTTTAGTTTATTCATTTATTTACTAAATATCTAGTGTACTGAATACTCACTATGTGCCAGGCACTGTGCTACGTACTAGCCACACAGTAGGATTTAGAGCAGAGAGTCTGCCCCATGGAACTAACTTTCACCAGGAAAGAATGACAAAATCAAAAAAGCAGACCTAAAGCAATTTAATGAAGTCATTATGCCTGTGGACACTGTGATGAAGGAAACAAATAAGAGATGAAATAAAGAACAATAAATTGGTGGTGACAGCAGATGTGGTCACCAGGGAAGACATTTTGAGAAGTACCATTTAAGGCAACACCTGGACAAAGAGAAAAGCCATTCATATAAACTGCCAGGAGAAGAACATTCTAGGCAGAGGAAATAGCACATGTAAAGGCCATGGGCTATAAAAGCTTAGCATGCTTAAGGAAATGAAAGAACATCAGAGTGGCTGAAAGTTAACGATCAAGGGGCAGAGTGAAAGGAGATGAGCTTGAAGAGCCAAAGATGGACCACACATGCAGGACCTTGTTGGCCATAGTGTCAAGACTGGATTTCAGTCCAAGTGCAGTGGGAATCCACTGAAAGGTATTAAGCAGAGGAATGACACGATGTGATTTACAGATAAAAGGGCTGATCCTACTGCTGTGGGAAAACCAGAGTTTACAAGGGAGGATACTAGTTAGGAAGTCCTATTGCATCTGATTAGTTGTAGTTATCATCCCCCTGACCTAGACCAGGGTGAGTAGGGGTTGCCATGGAAATGCATATAGTGGGTGCACTAGAAATACAGTTTGGAGATCTTGCTAGAATTTGCCGATGGGCTGAATGTGGGAGTGATTAAAAAAAAAAAGAATCATAGACAACTGAGTTTCTACTCTGTCAAACACAGTGGATGTCTGTGCCACTTCCTGAATATAATGGGTCAGATGCAAGGAGTGGGGAGGTTCCATTTTGGCCACTGTCATCTGAGTACAGATGCCAAGTAGGCAGCAGGATATGCAAGTCACTCAGAGGAGAAGTCTGGACTATTGAAATAAATTTGGAAGGTGTCAATATTTAGGTAGTTTTATGAGATCAAAAGAAAAATTAGAGAAAATGAAGAGGACAGGACACAAGGCCAAGTCCTGAGGAATCCCAAATGTGGAGAGCAGCTGGAAGGTCAAGCCCTTCTGTGAAGCAGGAAGAAAAGAAAGTGTTATTTTTGGAGTCAAGGGTGAGGGCTGTCAATTATTAACTGTAAAATAATATTTACCAAATTCAGAGCTATGTTAATGTACTTAATATTCTATACAGAAAATGAAAACACTCTAAACATCACAGTTTTTCATCATCTGATTCCATGTTGAGTTAAAATCCAACTGTAAAAATACTCCCATTACATTCCATATGATCCATATAATATATATATATATATATATATATATATATATATATATGATCTCTTTTAGGCTAACTTGTGGGGGAGTTAAAGTAATCAAAATGACACACGAAACCATCTCTATATTCATTTATCATTTTGATGTTGATAAAAGAAGAAAGATTTTAGGGCAAAAGCATGACAGTTTCATCTACTTTAATTCTAGAGCTGTGGTTAATGGTCTTTGCCAGAGAAAAGTAACTTGTAGGCACAACAGAATATGCCCTACGAATATATCCCACCACAAGCTTGAACTTTCCAGTGCAACTGCTTTATATTTGCTCAGATACTCCAAAAATAATCTACTTCAAGCTCATTGTCCAAGGTGAACTGGCAGTGAGAGTCATCAGCAGGAAGAAGGTGGGAGAGGTCTGACATAGTGATCAGGTCACATGCTGGCATGGGAAACTCTGCTCAGCCAGCTCAGGAGAGCAAGGGGCTCAGCTGCAGAAGCCTCAGCTGCCTTTGACATATGATTTTCCTCTTCAATGAGGCTGAAAGCTCTATGGTCTGATCTGGGCCAGTGTCTTACATATCCTGAGTTTCCTTTCTGGTAGAGAATTCACAGCAGTGCTCAGCAAAATAGTGGTGCTTGAAAATCATTCTGAATAAAATAAATTTAGGCATGTATTTGTTAAGAAAGTAAGTATAGGTAGAATAGCCAAAAAAACTCTGAAAAGAAACAGTAATAGGGAGAAGCAGCTCTGATAGATTATAAAACAAATTAATGATTGAAACCATGTGGTACTGGCACATAAAATAACAGAGAGGCCAATGGGACAGGACAGAAAGTTCAAACTAGACCCAACACACTGGGGATTTCACAGGATTATAAGGGCAGACAATCAAATCAGTGGGGAAAACACAGTTTATTAAAAAATGATTTGGGGACAACTAAACAGCCATCTAGAGAAACATAAAGTTGAAAGGATGCCTCATAGCAAATACATCAAGAAAAATTCCTGGCGGAGGAAAGATTTAGATGTAAAAATGAAACTATTAACATATTAGAAGAAATCACGTGAGAATTATTTTGCAAGCTCACTAAAAGGAAGGCCTTTTTATTTATTTATTTATTTAAGTATAGTTGATTTACAATGTTGTGTTAGTTTCAGGAGTACAGCAAAGTGATTCAGTTACACATACATATGTATTTTCTTTTTCATATTCTTTTCTATTATGGTTAGGAAGGCCTTTTAACTCTGACAAAAACACCAGAGTCTTAAAAGAAAATACTGATACATTTTTGGATTGACTACACTAATCTTTTGCTTTCTGCACCTGGCCAAAACTATAACAAAGAGAATAAAAAAGACAAACACCAAACCATGCAGAAACTCTTCACAACTGTTACCACAAAAAACTCATTTCCCCAACTGTATAAAATTTCTTATAAATCCTTAAGAAAGAGATGAGCAGCTTAACAGAAAAATAAACAAAGGATACAAACAACAGGTCATGGAAAAGGAACTAAAAATAGCTCTTAAACCTATATTAAAAAAAAGATGCTCAACTTCAATCATAAGAGGAAAATGTGATACCATGCTTTTGAGCTGTCATATTGAACAATACCTAAAAGTTTTATAACACACTATATTAGTGAAGGTGTGGAGAAACAGGAAATCTCATACATTGTAGGTGGAAGTGTAAATCGGTATAAACCCTGGGAGGGCAATTTATCACATCATAAATGTACATACTCTTTGATCATGCAATTTCATTTCCTTAGATGAAATTTGTCCTGTTGACATATTTACCCATGTGAGAGCAAACATGTATGATCATTTGTTACAGCACTGACTGTATATTAGCAAAAGACTAGAAATAATCTCAATATCCACTAACAGGGAAGAGGGTTAAACAAATTAGAGATGTCTACAAAATGGAATAGTATGCTGTTAAAAAAAAGATGATAAAATTGTTATATACTATTTAAGAAAGTGGTATACTTTTTTTTTTAACATCTTTATTGGAGTATAATTGCTTTACAATGGTGTGTTAGTTTCTGCTTTACAACAAAGGAAATCAGTTATACATATACATATGTTCCCATATCTCTTCCCTCTTGCAACTACCTCCCTCCCACCCTCCCTATCCCACCCCTCTAGGTGGTCACAAACCACCTAGCTGATCTCCCTATGCCATGCAGCTGCTTCCCGCTAGCTATCCACCCTACATTTGGTAGTGTATACATGTCCATGCCACTCTCTCACTTCATCACAGCTTACCTTTCCCCCTCCCCATATCCTCAAGCCCATGCTCTAGTAGGTCTGTGTCTTTATTCCCGTCCTACCCCTAGGCTCTTCATGACATTTTTTTTCTTAGATTCCATATATATGTGTTAGCATACGGTATTTGTTTTTCTACTTCTGACTTAATTCACTCTGTATGACAGAGCCCAGGTCCATCCACCTCACTACAAATAACTCAATTTCATTTCTTTTTAAGGTTGAGTAATATGCCATTGTATATATGTGCCACACCTTCTTTATCCACATCTTCTTTATCCATTCATCTGTTGATGGACACTTAGATTGCTTCCATGTCCTAGCTATTGTAAATAGAGCTGCAGTGAACATCTTGGTACATGACTCTTTTCGAATTATGGTTTTCTCAGGGTATATGCCCAGTAGTGGGATTGCTGGGTCATATGGTAGTTCTATTTATAGATTTTTAAGGAACCTCCATACTGTTCTCCATACTGGCTGTATCAATTTACATTCCCACCAACAGTGCAAGAGTGTTCCCTTTTCTCCACACCCTCTCCAGAATTTATTGTTTCTAGATTTTTTCATGATGGCCATTCTGACCAGTGTGAGATGATATCTCACTGTAGTTTTGATTTGCATTTCTCTAATGATTAATGATGTTGAGCATTCTTTCATGTGTTTGTTGGCAATCTATATATCTTCTTTGGAGAAATGTCTATTTAGGTCTTCTGCCCATTCTTGGATTGGGTTGTTTGGATTTTTGTTATTGAGCCGCATGAGCTGCTTGTAAATTTTGGAGATTAATCCTTTGTCAGTTGCTTCATTTGCAAATATTTTCTCCCATTCTGAGGGTTGTCTTTTGGTCTTGTTTATGGCTTCCTTTGCTGTGCAAAAGCTTTTAAGTTTCATTATGTCCCATTTGATTATTTCTGTTTTTACTTCCATTGCTCTAGGAGGTAGGCCAAAAAGGATCTTGCTGTGATTTATGTCATAGAGTGTTCTGCCTATGTTTTCCTCCAAGAGTTTGATAGTGTCTGGCTTTACATTTAGGTCTTTAATCCATTTTGAGTTTATTTTTGTGTATGGTGTTAGGGAGTGTTCTAATTTCATATGTACCTGTCCAGTTTTCCCAGCACCACTTATTGAAGAGGCTGTCTTTTCACTACTGTATATTCTTGCCTCCTTTATCAAAGATAAGGTGACCGTATGTGTGTGGGTTCATCTCTGGGCTATCTATCCTGTTCCATTGATCTATATTTCTGTTTTTGTGCCAGTACCATACTGTCTTGATTACTGTAGCTTTGTAGTGTAGTCGGAAGTCAGGGAGCCTGATTCCTCCAGCTCCGTTTTTCGTTCTCAAGATTGCTTTGGCTATTCGGGGTCTTTTGTGTTTCCATACAAATTGTGAAATTTTTTGTTCTAGTTCTGTAAAAAATGCCAGTGGTAGTTTGATAGGGATTGCATTGAATCTGTAGATTGCTTTGGGTAGTAGAGTCATTTTCACAATGTTGATTCTTCCAATCCAAGAACATGGTATTTCTCTCCATCTATTTGCATCATCTTTAATTTCTTCCATTGGTGTCTTATAATTTTCTGCATACAGGTCTTTTGTCACCTTAGATAGGTTTATTCCTAGATATTTTATTCTTTTTGTTGCAGTGGTAAATGGGAGTATTTTCTTCATTTCACTTTCAGATTTTTCATCATTAGTGTATAAGAATGCCAGAGATTTCTGCGCATTAATTTTGTATCCTGCTACTTTACCAAATTCATTGATTAGCTCTAGTAGTTTTCTGGTAGCATCTTTAGGATTCTCTTTGTATAGTATAGTGTCATCTGCAAACAGTGACAGCTTTACTTCTTCTTTTCCGATTTGGATTCCTTTTATTTCTTTTTCTTCTCTGATTGCTGTGGCTAGAACTTCCAAAACTATGTTGAATAATAGTGGTGAGAGTGGGTAACCTTGTCTTTTTCCTGATCTTAGTAGAAATGGTTTCAGTTTTTCACCATTGAGGACGATGTTGGCTGTGGGCTTGTCATATATGGCCTTTATTATGTTGAGGAAAGTTCCCTCTATGCCTACTTTCTGCAGGGTTTTTATCATAAATGGGTGTTGAATTTTGTCAAAAGCTTTCTCTGCATCTATTGAGATGACCATATGGTTTTTCTCCTTCAGTTTGTTAATATGGTATATCACGTTGATTGATTTGTGTATATTGAAGAATCCTTGCATTCCTGGAATAAACCCCACTTGATCATGGTGTATGATCCTTTTAATGTGCTGTTGGTTTCTGTTTTCTAGTATTTTGTGGAGTATTTTTGCATCTATGTTCATCAGTGATATTGGCCTGTTGTTTTCTTTCTCTGTGACATCCTTGTCTGGTTTTGGTTTCAGGGTGATGGTGGCCTCATAGAATGGGTTTGGGAGTGTTCCTCCCTCTGCTATATTTTGGACGAGTTTGAGAAGGATAGGTGTTAGCTCTTCTCTAAATGTTTGATAGAATTCGCCTGTGAAGACATCTGGTCCTGGGCTTTTGTTTGTCAGAAGATTTTGAATCACAGTTTCAATTTCAGTGCTTGTGATTGGCCTGTTCATATTTTCTATTTCTTCCTGGTTCAGTCTTGGCAGATTGTGCATTTCTAAGAAGTTTTCCATTTCTTCCAGGTTGTCCATTTTATTGGCATAGTGTTGCTTGTAGTAATCTCTCATGATCTTTTTTATTTCTGCAGTGTCAGTTCTTACTTCTCCTTTTTCATTTCTAATTCTATTGATTTGAGTCTTCTCCCTTTTTTTCTTGATGAGTCTGGCTAATGGTTTATCAATTTTGTTTATCTTCTCAAAGAACCAGCTTTTAGTTTTATTGATCTTTGCTATCGTTTCCTTCATTTCTTTTTAATTTATCTCTAATGTGATCTTTATGATTTCTTTCCTTCTGCTAAATTTGGCGGGTTTTTGTTCTTCTTTCTCTAATTGCTTTAGGTGCAAGGTTAGGTTGTTTTTTTGAAATGTTTCTTGTTTCTTAAGGTAGGATTGTATTGCTATAAACTTCCCTCTTGGAACCGCTTTTGCTGCATCACATAGGTTTTGGGTCATCGTGTCTCCATTGTCATTACATAATGATCAAGGGATCGATCCAATAAGAAGATATAACAATTGTAAATATTTATGCACCCAACATAGGAGCACCTCAATACATAAGGCAAATACTAACAGCCATAAAAGGAGAAATCGACAGTAACACAATCATAGTAGGGGACTTTAACACCCCACTTTCACCAATAGATAGATCATCCAAAATGAAAATAAATAAGGAAACACAAGCTTTAAATGATACATTAAACAAGATGGACTTAATTGATATTTATAGGACTTTCCATCCAAAAACAACAGAATACACATTATTCTCAAGTGCTCATGGAACATTCTCCAGGATAGATCATATCTTTGGTTCCAAATTAAGCCTTGGTAAATTTAAGAAAATTGAAATCATATCAAGTATCTTTTCCCACCACAACGCTATGAGACTAGATGTCAATTATAGGAAAAGATCTGTAAAAAATACAAGCACATGGAGGCTAAACAATATACTACTTAATAACGAAGTGACCACTGAAGAAATCAAAGAGGAAATCAAAAAATACCTAGAAACAAATGATAATGGAGACACGATGACCCAAAACCTATGGGATGCAGCAAAAGCAGGTCTACTTTCTTAAAGTCACTCAGTTTAACAAACAAACAAAAAAGGCATTCTATATGCTACTAATTGTATAGCTTTGTTAAGGGAAGAACATATAGTCATCTTTGTATGTGCATAAAATATCTTTGACAGAATATTCTAGAACTTAATGAGAAGTGTTGCTTAAGGGAGGTAAACTGAGTGGCTGGGGATGAGAGATGGAAGGGAGACTTTTAATTATTTTACTTTTTTGTTTACTTTTAATTATTTTTAATACTCATTTTAGAACCATGTGAATAAATAAATGTAAGTTAATTAATAACAAAAATAAGGGAAAATGATTGTTAAAGAAGAGAGGAAGGGAAAATGAGGATGACTGATGTCATGAGACATTCAAATGCACCCTAACAAATAGTTTACATGTGCAAACCTGCTAAACTAAGGAACAGTAACTGACATTCAAAACAGCAATCTACAGAACCAAATACACTGAATACAGTTTTTATCTAAAATATTCTGCTTACCAAGGCAAGACCCTGAACCATTACTTCACACAACTGTTTTCAACAGGATGAACAAAGATAAGATTTCTTGGTTAACCTTTAAACCAAATATTCAATAAAACCGAGCTCTCTTTTCCATTCAGTTACTGAATGCTTCTATTTGTAAGGTTCTATGAATACAAAGATTAAAAAGCCTCTTGGTGTTTGATGAGGAAGTGAAATATAAATGAATGACTACAGTGCTGGTGGAAATTGCCAGAACAAAGGTGTGAAGAAGATACTGAGAAAATACAGAGGAGGCTCCATCATAGACTAGTACACAGTACCCACCCCTCCCTTCCACTGCCATTGCCTGGACTCTTCATATAACTCAGGACTATGAACTTCCAAGTTGAGTTCTTGGATATTTGGGGGATAATGGCCCAAAAGAAAACACACGAAATGTATTCATCCAAAAAAGAAGCTCCTTCCTCAGGAAACAGCTTTTGGATGAAATAGAGTGAAAAGCCACTAGAGAGGCAAGACAAATAATGAGGATTTCTTCATTAAGGCATTGCCAAGACTAAGTCAACACAGAATTCAGACCACAACTGCCTGCAACAGAGTAGGTCAAAGGACAAACAGGGGAAGAGAGAAGATGTCCATGGTTTCACTGAGATTTCCTACAAGGCTCTCAGCCCAGGACTGTGGGAGGAAAAAACAGAAAAGCTATGTCCAGAATGCACATTCAATGTTCATTCCTGAGCCAACTGGGAAGAAACAAGCAATGCTGATGTCTGTCATTCCCTCATCACCCACCCTGTGGTCTTTCCTCACTTGTGGAGCCTCTTGCTCATTCCAGCAGCCCTGTGCACTCATGCTGCCCTGAGAGTTTTCTGCATCCAAGGAGGAGGATTTCAAAACTAATACAGTAAAATATTAATCACTGAATTGCTAACTCCTTCCTGGGTGAAGAGTGTAAAGAACTTGCCCGGAATGCAGGAAACCAAGGCTCAGATTCCAGAGAGTCTAACTGGTTATATGACTTTGGGAAGTCATCCAAACTTCATGGACTTATTTCCATGACCGGTAAAATGGAGATAATGTTATTAGCCATCTCTGAAAGTGTTATAATGATGAAATGAACACACAGCATACATTGTGGCCAACACTGTTCCCTGGCTAAGCCAGTGCCATTCCCCTCCCTCTTCTCTCTTGCCCATCTCCATTCTAGAAATATCCACTTTCCCAGACTCTTTTCAGGTATGTGTAGCTATGAGATGTAGTTGTGACCAGAGGTTATAAGCCAAAGGTTGCTGGAGGACTTACTAGAATGTCTTTGCTTTTTTGGATAAAAATGACATCTGGCTGGCAAAGCACTCTTTGTTCCCTTCCTCTGTCCCTAAATAGAGGTGATACCTGGGTCTGCAGCAGCTATCTTGTGACAATAAGAAAAAGGCCAAAAGGATCATGGTTATCGCAGCCCTGATATCTTAAGCCACTGAGCCAGCAACCATGTACCTTATTTGTTTAAGCCACTGTTAGCTGGGTTTTCTGTTATTTGAGCAGCTAAAAGTATGCTACATTTAATTTAATATACATTAAAGTGCTATGTAAAGGTCTATAAAAATAAAGAATAATCATTAAGTTAAACACTTAATAGAGAGAGCAGCCAATAATTCAAAAGGGATGCATCTCAAATACTGGAATTTAAGGCACAATAATTATTGAGTGGTAGCATTATTTCTGGGTGGGAGGCTTTTGTTCATGCCTTTTAAATATCAACCAACTGCTCAGAATATCATATAGTGTGACTTATAGGAAATACACACACACGTTTTGGAGCCAGAGAAGCTTGGATTTAATTTCTGACTTGACCACTTACTAGCTAGTGATTTGGGGGCAAGATACTTAATCTCTCTAAACCTCAGCTTGCTCATCTACAAAAAAAAAATTAAGATAAAATCAACCTTGTATGATTATTATGAGGCAATCACCCACTCTGCAGACCCCAGTAAAAATGACCCCATGAATAAGTAATAATACTCCACAGATCCTCAATTGGGGCAAGAACATGAATTAAATATTAACTTGTGATATGAAAATGAGGAAGTCATGGAAGAGGAGGAAGGGAAGTTCATAAGGAAAGACAGATTAGAGCAAAGTCATTATTGAGAGGAGCTCTAGAAACTTCAATTGTACCTATTTTGAAAAAATTCTTATCCAGCTACAAGTTTCTGAAATTATCCTCTTCTGACTTAGACTAGGGCTTTGTCTACAAACCAAGATCCTAGACTTGTCCAGCGGGGTCCAGTGATATAAGGTTATCATAAACCCATGCCCTACTGCTCTTAAAACTTGTTTAAAATCTTAACCCCCTTTCACGTGGCTTCTCACAAATGGGCCCACATCTTCTACGGGCCACTCAGGCATTTTACACATGCTCATGTATTATTGGGTAATTATAGTCACAGTGTCTTGAAATTCATGCAAATTGTATCTAAAATTATTTTTGAACTTCCATAAAGATAGAATAATTATTTTTCCCCTTTTGGTTCTCTCAGCCGAAGTGATATGACAGAAAGCACAAAGGTGTATTGCTTGGGAGGCTGTGCTCTAGAACCTGGCTAGACTCAGGCAGATCTAGGCTTCACTCTGACCTTCTACCACTGACTAGCTCTGACCTCAGAAAAAACACTTAAACTTTCTAAGCCTGAATTTCATCATCTGATAAGATCTAGTTAGAGACTCTCCCTCATGGGACTGAAGGACAACTGGATGAGACAGTGTTCAACAAATGTTAGTTTCTTTCATAATTCATTTCAGTACTGGGTGAACAGGTGGCCTCCAATGAATGTACTCTTACCTAACTGAAAGAAGGGTAAGAAGAGGTGGACACAGACACTGACATCACTGATTATAGTATTGGAAAGGAGGAAAATCAAGATTAGAGCAAACGAGAAACTGGAATAAAATTCCTCCATGGTCAATTTTTTACTAACGTTTCATTGACATGCTTATGTTAACTGTCCATAAATTTTTGTAAGCATCCTGAAATCATTTTGGGAGTTGATAGGGGACAAACCACAAGTAAAATAAAATAACTGTGTTATGTCCTAAAGCCAGGAAATAATTGAATATGAGTGAATCAGTTGATTCTAAAAATTTAATCTGAAATAAAACCTGTATATTTTCACTTGAAGCATTACAGCAATTAATTGCCACATGGCTAAAATGTAGCATCATCACCTTAGTTATTTCAAGCACTTAAAAAACTAGCTAAAAGCCCATTCACATGTATTAGCCCATTAGCCCTTATAACAGTCCAATTAAAGCACAAGCAATTAAAAGGATTTGGTCATAGTCACATGGTGAGTTACTGAAAAGCCTGGAGTTAAAGTTCAGGTCCTCCAGAATCCACATTATTTGATGGGGGCATCAGGCTGAACTGAAAAGTTAGATGCAAATCAAACATTTATAAAGCAAACGCTTACCCACTAATTTACATTATGATTTTGAAAGTGTCACATCTTTACTCCCTGGTGATCTTAGGTGACAGTAGCTCCTCAGACCCCCTGCTTCACTGGCAGAAGCAAATACTTAAATAAATTTGCACATTACATTCAATGCCCTGTGGTAACAGAAATAGACTGCTTCCTTGTTTAGCTTTTCTCCAAGTTAGAGATTCTTCATCCAGAATACTTATTAAAAACTTTGGTTGTAACTTTGGTTGTATAGAACCTCAAATTGCACACAGTACTTGAGATGAAACTTAAAAGTTGTTTTAAAGTGTACTTAACGTACCACATGTTAATTAGGTCCTGGCACTGCTTTAACCTGTACGTGTATTAATTCACCTTAAATACATACCCTAAAAGGGTAGATAAAATTTTCATCTCTCTCTTAGGAATGAGGGAACTGAGGGGCTAGGGAGCAAGCCAGGGTTATATAGTGCTGAGGTATGGGTCTGAGATATGAACCCAAGCACTCCCGCTTCAGGATTTGTGTCCATAATAAGTCTACCGCTGCACGTCGTATAATTACCCAGTTATAAAACAATTTTTAGGACGAAAACAGAGACAATGCTAGCAACAATATCAAACAAACCCATGTATTATTGACAAGTTTGGTTATCTAGGGCACTAACATTCAACTAAGGTGAAACAAAGAATATACAATAAGGAAGGAAACAGCAGATTGAAGGAAGAGAATTATTATATTTAGTAAATCAGTTGTAGCAAGAAGTCCTGGCAGAGAGGAAAGATATACACAACACACAATACACACACACACACACGAAGCAGACACAAGGTCTTAAAAGACCCCACAGTCTTAACTCATTTAATGAAAGACCAAACAATCTTGTACAGCTCAATCACCGAAAGGACATCATGGCATTACGACACACACAATCTCACGTTCCAGATAACCGTGCTTCCTTGAACAAAGGCTCTCTGAGATTTAACTGATGCTCTCTTGAAAGGCAGGGGTATGTAGAATCATTATACCTCTGTCTAAATTTTAGAAAAATTTCTATCTAAACTGTTACAATAAAAGTTGGTATGGAATAAGGGATTATCATGTCCTTCAAAGTTCTAAAAGAAAAAAGAGTCAGCCTGTATACCTCTATACATAGGTAAAATCTCTTTCGGGGGAAAAACGGTGAAAGACATTTCAGACATAAAGATGAAGAGCAGAATGGCTGCTAAAGGATTTACTACAAGCTCTGGAAATAGGACCCAGAAAGGAGTTGGAAGAGGGAAGGAACAGGTAAGCATGCTAGTAAATCTAAATAAAAAATTGGCTGTAAATAATTAGAGTCATCAACATCATCATAATGACTAATTTTGATGAGGTTGGAACAGCAATATATAAATAAAAAAATGGACACCAATGGCATAGATGGAGGGAGGAAGGGAGATTAAATGAAGGCCTCCAAGGGTCATTACATTGCATGAAAGGAGAGAAATTCTGATTGACTTCAGAAATATATACATTTGCTACAAATTTAAGAAAAAATTAGAGAAAAAATAAATTTTTAAAAATCCTCACATCGCCCAACATAAGGAAAGAAAGAAGAAAGAAGTCATGAAAAAACGTTATGAACTCAAAGTAAATGTCAGAAATTGGTACAAAAAGAACAGTTGCTATAATTAATGTAGCTGAACGAGACTAGACATCCAAAATACAGTGCTGAGTGAAAAAAAGCAAGTGGTAAAATGATAGACACAGCATAGCATCTCTGAAATTTAAATAATTCCAACTACTATAGATTGTTTATAAATACACATATATTTAGTGCACACATCAAAGCATGGACTGGAAATATGTAGACACATTTCTGAATGGCATTTGCCTCTACGGAAGGAAGGGGAAGAAAATGAGACTTGGAAGAAAATAAAGAATATTTTGAGTTTGGCTGTAATGTTCTGTTTCACCTAGGATAAATACAATCTGAGGGGAAAAGAAACAAAAAACTTCTACTGCTGAAGGGCAAAACCTAGAGAGTCTCTGGGAAGAATCCCTTCTGAAATGTTAGGGAATCTTGGCTCAGAGTCTCCCTCGCAGTGCTGGGATGTGCGTCCTTTCTTCTTTCCTTTCTCATGTACAACAAAAGGCTCTGTTGGAGCTGAAACCAGTGGAGAAGCTGTGAAAGAAGAAAGTCACCAGCAAGATTCTACACGCTCGGCTGCTCAGAGTCCTGGCAACTGGGAACACATCCCAGCAGTGTAAGAAACAAGAGCCCCAAGTCTGAGTACAAACCACAAGGAAGAATCTTTTTTAGTTGTTGTTTATTTTTATTTTTCTAAGTTCAGCCCTCAAAGTTAGCTGCACAGAGCTTTACGAAACACGTTAAACCCAGTCTGATGACACTCAAGGTTAAGCAAAAAAGCTCTTAATTGTAGCTTAGTGTTGAATTCTCAAAACTTCCTTTTTAAAACATTCTACTTTATTCTTTCATGACTGTTGTTATATTAATAGTTACTTTCCGAGGGAGACGCAAGAGGGAAGAGATATGGGAACATATGTACATGGATAACTGATTCACTTTGTTATAAAGCAGAAACTAACACACCATTGTAAAGCAATTATACTCCAATAAAGATGTTAAAAAAAAAAAAGAGCTTAGCACCTAAAAAAAAAAAAAAAGTTACTTTCCTGATTTGAAAACATAACAAGGTAGACCTTAGGTGGCAAGTCTGTCACAACTAGCCACACCTGTAATTAAGTCCGAATCATGGGGACTAGCTCTGAACAGTCAGTCACGGCTGGTACTGGTGATTTTTAATAAAGACTACACATTTGTATTCTTTGGATTCAAATCAGACAAATATTCTTGTTTAGTGCTCCAATAAAGATGAAATAACCAGAGGGGTCACAATGAAGTTGGTGTTCTCCAGAGTCCCTGTTAGGTCCATTTCACTCTAATGCTCTGGGGAATGACACATACTCAGGACTTATTACATGACTGCCAACTGGCCTAACATCATACTGCATCATAAAGGCAGGCTGTAGAAAATAAGGTAAAAATAAAAACCTACCTACTTCTTAAGGGAGGTTCTCTATCAAAAAGCAGAACCACCAACCTTGTGGATAAATCAGTGGTGGTAAATAGAGAGTGGAACTAATTCCTGACAAAATAAATCTGACAGGCAGAAAGAAAATATTATCTGTTATTTTAGCCAACTAGTTCTTTGCCTTATACACAATATCAGCTGTCCCTCCTTATATTCCTTAGGTGGTTATTTTAGAGACAAAGAAATTAAGAATGAGAAAAACAATCTCGCTCAATCTTTCAGATGACAGGAATTTTACAGTTCCATAACTCTTCTGAACATATTAAATTCAAAACTTAAGGTTATTGCCAATAAGTGAAATTGAGGATACATGATTTTTAAATGTTCAGAGAATACACAAAAATCGGAGGAAACATAAAGAAAGAAAACCAGTTTACTATATGTTTCGACACTCTAAAATTTGCAGAGATGAATGTTGGGATAGTCTATTACAAATGAGACTTCAATCAAATTTAATGGAGCAAACATTTTGAGCCTATATGACATGCCAGCTGCTAGCAGAGACACAGAAATCAGTGACAGCCCATGACATCAAGGAACTCACAACAATGCAGGGGAGAAAAATCTGTATAAATCAGCAGTTAAAATTTTGTTCAAAGGACTCCACTGCACTCAAGCATTGTGATCTTGGGCAAGTCTCTTTATTTCCCTATACTTCACTTTCCTCAATAAAATAATAATAGCTATTTCACTAAGTTATCATATGACTATAAGACAATGCAAGTATGGCCCTTGGCATTGTCCCTGGCACACAGAAAAGGCTGAACACATATTACCTGTGTGAGTCATCACGGTTTATGATAGTATTACGCAGTAGTAGGATCATGGAAAGATGCAATACAGAAGGACAACTAGGTCAGCCTATGAGGTCAGGAAAAGCTTGCCACAAGAGGGAAAACTGAGCTGGGTCCAAAGGCAGATGGATGAAAGCAGTATGTTCCAGGCAAAAGGTGTAGCACATAACACACAGAAGCACAGAAAGCTGAAAGAATAGCACAGCCTTGGCTCTCCAAACAGTTTGGGACGGTTCCACTGATGTGTGTGTTTGTATTTATGTGTGTGTGTGTGTGTGTGTGTGTGTGTGTGTGTGTGTGTGTGTGT